>NW_027512087.1:0-300000 GCF_048772815.1 Callospermophilus lateralis | reverse complement strand
AGAACTTACCTGGACTGTGATTTACCTGGACTGTGAGTTAATTTATTGAGACACTGCTTTATCTCGACTGAGATAACAAACTGCAATCTACAACAAATTGTAACTCAATATCTTTGCTAATGGTGTCATTGCTGGTATAATTTTTCCAAGGGCTTCTTGCATGGAGCCATCAATTGGCTTGGAATTGTAATATTTTGTATCCTCCCTTTCTGTTTCTAGCAGGTTATTAATGGTGTTTCTGTAAAAAACACTATGGTCGTTATTTAAATTAAACAAAAGGGGGAAATGTTAAGGTCTGTAAACAAGTCAGGATGGCACCTGTTATTTTGCCAGAGAAATGTTACAGTCTGTAAACAAGTCTGCATGGTGCCTGGCAAAATGCCAGAGGGAGTGGTTTGTGAAGTAACAAAAGCGAGCCATTAAGTTTGGAGATTCCTTATTGGTTGACTGCTGTATCTATTTTGTGCTAATTAGATAAGCTGTGTAAAATGTATAAATATCGCTCAGATCCTACAATAAACGGCTCCTATTCCTGCTGTATCAACGTACACAAGTCATTCGTCACCCCCCGGATATTTTGCTGCAGCCGGACTGCGGCAATGGGCCATTCTGAAGCACAGAGAGTCTGCCAGGTACAGCGTTTTACTGAAAAAAAAAGATTCTGGGCCCTTGAGCGGACATCAGTCCAATGATCAAGGGTAAGGTACAGAGGTGTGCAAGTACTTTGTCCCATAATGGGAATTATTCAAACAGGGACAGTGAATACACAAACAAGACACAGACAAAGACAAACAGTAAACGTTAAACATGAGTCCAAGATAAAGATTAGAACTGAGTAACTGGCAAAACCTGATGGGTTAGACAATAAAGACAGACAGTAAACTCAACATGAGTTTCTGACAATGAACAAAACTGAGTAGCCAGCAAAACCAGATGGGCTGTCAAACCGAATCCTGAAGCAAAATATAACTGAGTTGAGGAAACTACTATTCCTCGAATTCCCGAGTCCTCTGGAGCGTCCCCCAGGGACGTGGCCTGTGGCTCTGTTAAACATCTGTCAGCCACCTTCAGAGAGAGCTTACGCTCTTCACTGACAGCCACTTAGCCAAGCCCTGACCTGAAACCTGAAACCAGAAAGAGGCACCTTACTTACCCCGAGAGTTGGGGTAAGTAAGGTGGGGTCTTTCGTCCGCCGCTGCCAGATGTCTCACGTGGGGCCTCCAGATGAAAAGATGGGGCGAATGTCGGAGGAAAAGACCACCAAGAGACTGTCTCATGCAACAGCAAAGTGTTTATTGGGGGTCCAGCATGCTGGGGTTCAGAGCTCACTTCAGAGATGCAAAGAACAAAGAGCCCCGAGAACAACTTGAGCAGAGTTTATACACATTCTTTAGAGAGGGCAGGGACTTTACATACATCATAGCCTCCTTTAGCAAATCATCATATACCACGGGAAAATCAAATAACAACTCTAAAACATGATTAGCACCTTCATTGGTGGGAACACATCGGGCAGGGGTTATTGGTCAGCCATGAGAAGAGGTATACGTTTAAAATGATTGGTTGAAGACCTGAGATGTATATGTGCTTAGCTGCACGGTTTCTGGTAAGGGGTTGTTAAGTAACTAGGTGGTCAGGGAAGATTTCAACACACATCTAATGGGCAGGTCTGGGAAATGTCTTAACTGCCACAGATTTTCAGGTTCTGAGTGCAGCTTGTAAACTTTACAAAACCTGGTTCTTTTGTTTGAATTTTAATTTCTTTTATACTTTCAGAACCTTACAAAGAAAGGTGTGAGACTTCATCCACAATGACTGCTCTTTTGGCCATTTTGGTTATGGGTGCATGCATGGGATCTTTATTTAGATCCATATGGTGGTGATATTCTAAGCCACAGCATCACTCAGAGCCTAGAGGCTGATTAAGACACACCCATTTCCAAAGCAATTACTTTTCTTAGGTCAGTTACAGAACTCAGTCTCTGAGCGGAATCACACCAGAGTTCAAGCCCAGGTGGACCCAGTCATCTCTTCCAACCGCCACACAAATGACCACAATTAAAACCAAAACACTCCCCCAAGACCCTCATCTTCTTCCATATAGACACTCATCATTCCCTCTCGCTGGATGTTTCCATGAATGGCACAGCCCAAGAGAGTGTCCAAAATAATCTCCCTTGCCCCTCATTAGCCTAACCTCAGGGTGGCCTGGACACCCTTCCTGTGAACCAGGATTGATCACATAGGTCTGACGTTAATGCTGCTCTGCTACTCCAGTTTGAAGCCTACTGAATGTCAGGTATTGTTTCCTTATGTGATTTGGAGTCATGAGGAAACCCAAGCACCTCTGCAGGGCTTGGAAGAACTCATTTGACTCAAAGGATCCCTACTATCACTTGATGGAGGTCAGGAACCTAACAGAGGAAGGTGAGAGACATCATCCACAATGACTGATCTTTTTGTCATTTTGGTTTTGGATGCACACATTAGATCTTTCTTTAGATCCATCAGGTGCTGATAATCTAAGCCACAGCCTCACACAGAGCCAAGAGGCTGATTCAGCCACAACCATTTTCAAAGCAATAAAGCAAAGAGCCACAGGTGGTGCCCATTCATTTCCATTTGAAAACTGTTTTCTTCAGGCTTCACAAAGGAGTGGCCTGAGGCAAAGAACTTCCTAACATTCAGGGCAACAAAACAATAGGTTTGCAAAAGGCCCAAAGCAGGGTTTCTCCACTGAGACTTTTCTGGTCACACTGATATCTGAGTTTTCTGAGATGCTCGCCATTCCCTTCAGCTATCCAGTACATGGCCATGTCACAAAGCTCGAAGGTGGTACATATCTTGGACACAAAACTATGAGCCTATTCTGGAAAGTGGCCAGAATTCAGAAAGAAAACAGAAACTTAGGAAAAGAGTAGGTGTTGCCCATGGATAAGGCAAGCTGCAGTCCATTCCTAAAGTGGGCAGGGTTAATGCTGGGAATCTTTCAACTAGACAGGACACATTCACTGATAGATTCTAATTTCTAATGTGTACAACCATGGACACAGTGGGATACACAGACACAGAAACACTCACCTTGTCAAAGGACTTTCTAGAAAGAGTCCACTCCAAACTGAACAAACCGCCTTTCCTACCTATTCTCAGAACATGAGACAAAACCACAAACCCACTCCCACACTCAAAAAGGCACCTCCTCCCCAAGTAGGTCTGTGACTATCCAGAGTGTCCTCTGACTCATGGGCCATACTGTGTTCCCCTAAATTGGCCTGTCCTGTCTCAGATCTGGTCTCCTTGTCCAAGTCTGTGAAGTTGTCAGGAGCCTGTGCTGACCACTACCTGCTTTCTCAGGAAAGGCCTCTCTTCAGAGCTCTACTTGCATTTGGCCATCCTCAAATCACTAGGTACCAAGAAAGACAGACTCTGTCCTAGGTAAATCCAAACAAGTGAGACCACTGGGAATGGGACTGGGACTGGCTCTGTGTGCCTGGCTTCCTGGATCCCAAGTTCAGCGAGTTCCATCACCAAAGAAGTGAGGTAGGTCAATTCCTTCAGGAAGGGAATGAGGTCACTGCCTTGGCAACCACTTTGTCCTAACAGTTGCTTCCAAGGGTCCCTTGAGATGGAGGCTGCCCCTACTTCCTGTGACACTGTCACAAGTTACAATGGTATATCAACCACAGGCACCAAGGAGAAGCTCTCCACACAGGGTTGGTTTGGTCCATATTTTTATATCATGAGGAGAGAGGCTGATTCAGACACATACCTTCATCCTGATCAGGTTGTTTGCATTGGAAGATGACTTTTGCTCTCTCAGGTCCTTCATAGCTGCCTACATCTTCTCCAGGGATCATTTCTGCATGGACCTTTGATGTTCTCAGCAGGTGGAAGATCCCCTACATTCCTGTATTGTAAGACCAACTCTGTCCCTGCTCTTCTGTAAAGTTAGATCGAGGGAAGAGTGTATGGTTAAGGTTAATAATATATTCTATTTGGGTTAGAAATCATTCTGCAGGATAAATAATGCTATTGGGAACCTGCGATATTCACAAGAATATATTCGTAAAATATAAGTATGAAACCAGAAATATAGGAATGATTTGAAGCCCAGAAGGACATTGGGCCCTTTAGTGGGATACTTAGCTTTGAATTTTGTTCTGCACAGATGTCTCAGATGAATCAATATGCAAAGGCATAGGACCTTTTACCTTGGAAGATTGAATGTCCAAGAGAACATCCAGTCAGAAAGAAATAGTTGGTAGGATTAGGAAGGTAGTCAGTAGGTTTTGAAAAAAGAGTGAGTATAGGATTTGGACAAAACCTTCATTAGCAATAGGGTTTCGGGTAGAGAGTGAACGTAAATATGAGCACATACGAAGAGTCAGTCACAATGATGAAATGGGGAAAATATGTAGGAAAGCAGATATCAATAGAGACTTCAGGAAATCAGCAAAGTATAATGTGAGTGATAGGATTAGACACTTTCAACATGTTTGAGGTTGAATATATAATCTTAGAAAGAAAGAAATGTGTAGTCACCAATAGGATTGACATTTGAGAGCATTAGGCAACCTGGACATGGTTGTTTTAAGTAATCCATGCTCACTTTCCATTTTGCTTTGGTTAAAGGTTAATAGGTATTTGTCACTTCCTGTTTTTCTGTATGCTTAACAAAACACTGTTGAAATCTGGAGAACTGTTTGCTCATTTTGTTCCCAGAATGTGCTCTCCCCAACTGACAAACTGCAGAATGTTCTCCCTCACCCGGTTGGACGCAAACCGCCCACTCACCCTGACCCATCAATAAATTTCCCTCCCTGCCCTCGCCAAGGAAAGTATAAAAGCTCTGTTAAAGCTTTTCTCAGGGCTCTCTGCTCTATTCAAGTGAGCTCTGAGCCCCAACATGCTGGACCCCCAATAAACCCTTTGCTGTTGCTGAGTGAAAATGGTATACTGTTCTGTACTTAAAAGATGCTTTCATTTGCTTGCCTCTGCATAAAGATAGTCAGTTGCTGTTTGCTTTCGACTGGGTAGACCCAGAAACCAGAAAGTCTGGTCAACTAACTTGAACTAGACTCCCACAGGGGTTCAAAAACTCCCCCACTCTCTTTGATGAAGCCCTCCACAGAGATCTCAACAACTTCAGAACTATGCACCCTGAAGTCACCGTGCTTTTATATGTGGATGTCCTGCTACTGGCAGCCAACACCAAGGAAAACTGTGAGTCTGCGATCCAAGCACTATTATCCGAGCTTGCTCAACTTGGATATAGAGCTTCAGCCAAAAAGGCCCAAATTTGCCAGCAAGAAGTAATCTTCCTGGGGTATTCCATTAGGGGCGGTAAATGATGGCTCACTGAGCCCAGAAAACAAACTGTTGGGCAGATACCACCCCCATCTAACAGGAGACAAAACAGAGATTTTCTTGGACTGCTGGCTTTTGCAGGTTATTGATACCTGGGTTTGTGTTCTCAGCTGCTCCTTTATACCCGCTGTTAAATGAGAATGCCCAATTCCAATGAACCCTTGAGCACCAGCAAGCTTTTGATAACATCTAAGGACACTGACACTGAACTCCTCAACTTCACTGAGCCCAGCCTGCAATTTCAGAAAGCCCTACACTACATTAAAAATGTACATCAACTCACTCACCTTGGTTCAAAGAAACTGCAGCCATTCCTGAAGGATCAAGGACAGAGTTTTCGACTAACTCACTCACAGTGAAAGGAAATAACTGAACAGGTAACAAAAACCTATCGGTTCTGTCTATTGGTTAAAGCTTACCCTTCCAAGCTTCCTGCAGGAAAGCACCTACGAGGAACCAGACCAGGACAATTCTGGGAAGTGGACTTTACTGAAATTAAGCCAGGAAGATATGGACATGAATATCTCCTAGTCTTTGTAGATATATTTTCAGGATGGATTGAAGCCTTTCCCCCGCCCCCCCCCCCCAAAAAAAAACACGGCACAAATGGTGGTCAAGAAGATCCTGAAAAATATTAAGATATTTCTCCAAGACACGGCCTTCCTAAGGTAATAGGATCTGATAATTGAACGGCATTCATGGGCCAGGTAAGTCAGGGGTTAGCCAGGACCCTGGGGATCAGTTGGTAGTTACATTGTGCTTATAGACCCCAGAGCTCAGGACAGGTTAAAAAAAATAAATAGAACCATTAAAGAGACCTTAACGAAACTAAGCTTAGAGACCAACATAAAAGATTAGACTATGCTCCTGCCTTATGCACTATTTCATGCAAGAAATACCCCCTCTGTTTCTTTGTGTAAACTCACCCCCTATGAAATTCTCTATGATGCCTCTCCTGCAGTAAGGGACCTAACCCCAACTCTAAGACCTAAACATCCCTTCCACACCCCCTTGCTTGACAGACTTAAATCTCTTGAAAGAACTCAGTGATACCTGTGGAAATAGCTGGCGACTGCTTTCCAACCTGGGGATGAGGGGACTCCACATTGATATCAAGTAAGAGACATCATCTACATAAGACGACACTAGGTGTCATCCCTGGATGCTACTTATAACACCTACAGCGGTAAAAGTTGACAGAATCACTTCCTGAATCCATGCCTCTAATCTCAAGCCTGCACCCTGTCCAGACTCTGGCTGGAAACTGAAAAAGACTGGTAACCCTTTCAAATTGTGTATTCGTCATGTGGATAAGGCTATAGACTCTCCCCTTGGCCATGAGTAGACCTAACGCGCATCAGCACGTTCAGCAGCAATGGCTGATCACAAATCCTACTAGACAAGAAGTATGGTCTACCTCACATACAGCCCCCTTAGTGATCTTGTGGCCATCTCTCCACCCAGATATTTGTCAGCTGGCTATAGGTCTTTCTTATTAGGATATCCCAGATGAAGAGGATCCCACTAAAATTCCATTAAATCCTTTCCGTACAATAGATAATGGAAACAAACATTATGGATGTAGGGACATGCGAGCCAGATGCAGATTGGCTAGCCTAGATTAGTATGTTTGACCCGCAGACTATTAAAGCCTCAAAGAGCCATGGCTGTGTGGGGGAAAAGCCGAAATCTTCTGTAAGTCATGAGGATTTCAGCATAGATGGGTTGCCTGGTGGAACCCAAAATCCTCATTAAATTCAGTACCCAGCATTGGCCATATTACCAATTAGACACAAAAACCAAACCCCCAGAGAAGTCTCTAGATCCTCAAATTCTGTGTGACCTTTTTAACTTCTGCAAGTGCTCAAAAGGGTGAAAGGATATTCCCCTATGTGAAGGCCTTTTCCCTCTTTCGCTCACATCCTGAACTATGCTTCTCCAATAGATCCTCACACTCAGCCTTCTGCTCAAGACTCTCTGCTGTCAGTCCCAGCACACCAACCTGATTTCTCTCCTCCAATTACTAGGTCAAACACCCAAACCTCTGCTGGTTCTCAGACCATTGGCCCCTTGCTGAGGTAGCAGGTACTGAGGTACCCCTCCACCCACTCACTCCTCTCTTCTCCTGTCAGTGCCTGCACCGGGTCTAACCAGGTCCTCTTACCAGCTAACACAAAGCTCAAACCAGCTTAGGAGAGCCCTCAGACCCCTATAGAAGATGTAATGAAAATGGCCTTTAAAGTTCCTTTGTCATCACTAAAAACAGGTTACTTAGAATTTAAAGTACCTCACAAGCTTTTTGGGATACTCACTCCTGTCTTCCCCTCTGCTCTACCTGTTCTACTGCTCAAGTTTTAGTTGCTAGGAAAATCCCAAACCCCTTTCTCATTATTCTTTTACATCTCACCTGCCTCATTCTCAGATCCACGGAGCTGCTCTCACCCCCCGCCTTAACCATCTTCCCCCTCTGTACCAGGCCCAGAGAAAAATCTTAACTGAACTTCTTCAGAAGTCTTCACCATGGCTGACATTAGGACTTTCAGCAAAAGAGTCCCTACAAAAGAGTTCAGTGTAGATAAACTCCCTTTTTTTCTGTTGCCCTGTTCTACTTAGCCACTGGCTGGAAAAATCAGCACTCCTAAGCTAGATACCCCCTTAATAGTTTTTCACACAATATGTGAACAAGGCCTCTGGCCTTGAGCTGGGGCTTCAAAGAGATGGCTACATTTCAAAGATAAAAAATTACCAGCTGGGCTCCATGGTAACAGCTGCAGGGGGATAAAAGAAAATGAAGAAAAAGCTCTCTCCCTCCCAGGTGTCCTTGAAAAGTTAACTTGCCCAGAACAGAGGAAAAAACAGAAAAAAATTTCTTTTTGTGAAGTTCTGCACACTGTGAACTTCTGAGCCCCTTCCCTTTCATGCTGGGTACAAAATTCTGAAACTACATAAACGTGGGGTTAAGGGAGTTAATTGATTACAACAGAAGCAATGCCCTCTGAATCCAGTGGCAACCAAATAGGACTTTTTCCCTGTCTTCGGTGCTATCTTAGGTGCCTTGCCTTGTCCACCCCTACAACAGTAAAATCTATATACTTAAATATTTTTTATGTTTTCATGAAATGGTCAACAGATGTGATTAATTGTGTAATGGCGCAGATGTTTCCCAGAGTGCTCTATAATGATGCAGGTTCATTAGAAGTTCAAACAGGGGGGCATACAACCCGGTTCCGCTGCGAACATATTTCTCTCACTTTAGCCTTCCTATTAGGAATAGAAGTTGCTGCAGGGGTGGGCACAGGAACCACTGCCCTGCTCCATGGGACACAACAAATGACCCAATTAGAAGCAGCAATAAACCAAAACTTAAAGATATTAGAAACCTCCATCACAGCTTTACAGGAATTTTTATCCTCTCTCTCTGAAGTAGTTTTACAGAACAGTCAAGGGTTGGACCTCCTCTTCATGAGAGACGGGGGCCTTTTGCTGCATTGAGGGAAGAATGTTGTTTTTATGGCAAACATACTGTAGTTGTAAAAAAATATATGAGTAAATTAAAAAGACACCTTGAAGAGGGTCAATGAGAGAGAGAGGCACAAAAAGGGTGGTTTGAGTCTGGTTCATACAGTACCCCTGGTTAACTTCGCTTCTATCAACCCTGGTCGGTCCAATAATAATCCTCATATTATTGCTAACTATGAAACCCTGTGTGCTCAAACGTGTAATTTGTTTTCTCCAAGCTCAAATTGGAGAATATAAACTTTTGGTAATTCCCCACTTGCAGACATAGAATGTGACACCCACCAATGATCACTTTTATGATTAACAGTAGCCAGAAGAAGTGGGAAAAGAAAGGTTAATAAAATAGGTACTTGTAATTTCCTGTTTTTTCTGTATGCTTAACAAAACACTGTTGAAATATTGAGAACTGTTTGCTAATCTTGTTTCCAGAATGTGCTGTCCCCTAACTGCCAAATTGCAGAATGTATTCCCTCACCCGGTTACACGCAAACCGCCCACTCGCCCTGACCCATCAATAAACTTCCATCCCTGCCCTCTCCAAGGAAATTATATAAGCTCTGCTTAAGCTGTTCTCAGGGCTCTCTGCTCTGTTCATGTGAGCTCTGAACCCCAGCATGCTGGACCCCCAATAAACCCTTTGCTGTTGCATGAGACAGTCTCTTTGTGGTCTCTTCCTCCCATGCTCGCACAAACATTACTTGGATGATTGAATGTAGAAGAGAAAATCCAGTCGAAAAGGGATAGTCAGTAGGATTTAGAAGATAGTCAGTAGGTTTTGGAAGAAGAGTGAGTATAGGATTTGGAACAAAAGTTCTTTAGCAAGAGGGGTTGGGTTAGAGAGTGAATGTAAATGTCAGCACATGTGAACAGTCAGAATAATGAACTGGGAAAAATATGAAGGAAAGCAGATATCAATATATCAGGCAAACTATAAAGTGAGTGATACGATTAGACATTTTCAAGAGGGTTGACTTAGAATATATAATCTTAGGAAGAAACAAATATGTAATCACCAATAGGATTGACATTTGAAAGCTTAGGCAACCTTGACATGGATGTTTTTTGTAATCCCTGCTCACTTTCCATTTAGGCTTTGGTACAATCATAAGTGTGACATTTGCGTTTTTTGTCCAGAATATTACACTGATAAAATGTATATGTAGATCTGGTGACATGAGTATTTCTTCCACCATTTCTGGGAGCAATATTTTGAAGACATATAAATGGGTATTGTGGGTACAAAGAGGTGTACACTGTGTCTATGAATATAGAGATAATGCATGAATGGACCATACAGTGAATAAATAATATAAGTGTTTCCACATTAAATAATGGATTGAATTGATATCTGAAAATATATAAAAAAACTTATATTGATATACAATCATTCATTCCAACCAGTTATACATATAATATTAATATTAGGGTTATGGTTGATCATGAAGATATGTTAGTTTTGCTACAAAAGTGATTATGGAAATCGAAAATAATGTGTTTGGAAAGAGTCAGTCACAATGCTGGCCATATGTGAACAAGGCCTCTGGCCTTGAGCTGGGGGTTCACAGAAATGTCTATATTTCTAAGATAAAGAAGTTACAAACTGGGCTCCATGGTAACAGCTGGCAAGGAAAAAAAGGGAAGAAAAAAGCTCTGCCCCTCCCAGGGGTCCTTAAAATGTTAACTTGCCCAGAATAGAGAAAAAAAACTGCTTTTTGTGAACTTCTGCAGACTGTGGAATTCTGAGCCCCTCCCTTACATGTTGGGTACAAAATTGTGAAACAACCTAAACTTGGGGTTCAGGGGATTAATTGATTACAACAGAAGCAATGCCCTCTAAACCGTTAAATGGTGAGGAAGCTCATTTCAATGAAAGCTCTGGACAACAGTCCAAATAGGACTGTTTCCCTGTCTTCGGTGCTATCTTAGGTGCCTTGCCTTGCCTTGTCCGTCCCTTTTCTCATGAAAAGACCAGTCAAGAAATATGGAGGAATACATGTGTTCTGAAGCAGGAAGTGATTGATAGTGAAAGAAATGCCTATAAATTTCCTAACTTGTGGATGAAATATATATCCTATGATGTGCATAAATTAAAGAAATAGTTATCTACCAGTGTTGAATAAAAATGAACGTCAAAATACACATCATGTCTGATTGGAATCTACTTGCATTGATGTTAATCTGGGTCAGTTACTGTAGAAATATTAGGATTTGTATGCACCATTCACTGAATTATTTTCAGTACTAGGAAACAAATATGTATTTCAGGTGAATGAATATTTCTAAGAATAACCTTGTGAAAAGTTGATTATAAATCCACATACATGAATATGAATGAATTTGGTGAGTGTAAAATAAGACACACATTTCATATTTTGAAAAATCTGGAGAGTGTATATATAAATATATATATATATATATATATATATATATATATATATATATATATATATATATATATATAGATATAGATAGATATATAGATCTAGATATATAGATATATAGATACACACACACAGAGATACATTAAAAATAGCAATATATATGCCAATCAAAATTTATAATGAAATATATATCATCGACAGATCCAAAAATATTTATTTTACTGAACATGGATTTATGAATAATATTGTTCAAGTAGAAAGCTCACAGATAATTTGAATTTTCAGTTCCAACATCGTTTAGGAAGAGTGATCCCTTACAATTTGTATCTGCCAAGTTAGCCACCTCACAAGAATGTGCGTGTGGTCCCAGGTAGAATTCTATGTGTGCATATAAAAATACAGGTGGTGAATAGGCTACAGAGAAAGGGAGACAGGAATTCACAGAATGGTTTACTTTAAAAAAACATGTAGAACGATTTCAACAAAAAATTGACTAGATTAATAACTCCTACCATATTTAAGGCAAAAGGCAAGTCCAACTATACACTATGCCTCCTGTAATGCTTGTATTTTTATTCTGTTTGGGTTATTTTTCTCCATCTTATTAGTATTAGTAGTCAGAGTGTAGTAGGTTACGGGTTAGTGTCAGGGATTCAATATTTGGAATGGAAAATTAGAAAATGAATCCAATGTGTATGTAAATATGTGCTACAAAAGAATGTTCCCACTCTCATCCAGAATAATGCCTTGACAGTACTTTCACCCCAACTAAAACACCATTAGAGGAGAAGAGTTAGAAAGTCAGTGAATACATATCTGGAATGGAATATTCTCAAGGTTTTGAAACCTTGGAGGTGGTATAGGAGTTTCCAAATGTAAAGGACATGGTAAACACTCCACAAACATGGAGCTCTGCTGGCCTAAAGACTTCTTGAGAAACTGCCTGTGTGGTTGGGCACTTGAAATATATGTAGTTGTCAGGAGCTTTAGCTTCCCTTGTAGTGAGACGATCAAAGCTGGGTGTGCATCTATGTGACCTGGAGGCCATGGTTTCTTATTTTCCAATGAAAATGAGGAAGCAGTGCTGAATTCCCTTTTAGTAGGTAACCTGTGGACACTGGGGGCTAAGTTTCTCCCCGTGTGAACTGTGAAGCCATTTGGTCATCCTGCAATTTTTGTGGTGTCTCTTGCTGCTGCACTGGGAGTTTGGTATTTGCTTCACAAAATACAAGGAGTTCAACTGTGTCACAGTGCTGGAGGGATTTCTGTCTGAGTGGTGGGTCAGGGTCTGCAGGAGAATGCACCAACCAGGCTTCTATCCCACATAGTTTGCTCCCTTGACCATAGCAACCTGTTTCTGAACATTGCCCTGAAATCTCTCCATATAACAAGATGCCTTTACAAAGAAGGGTCTTCTGTCTGCACCATGTCAGTCACAAGCCATTTGGAAGCCAAAAAGAGATCCATATTGCCCCACCACATGTTTTATCACACACCTGCCCAGCACTGTTCTAGCCCCACTACTCAGCCGGCTCCAACTTACTGGCATCTCTGTTCTACACCATTTTCATGAAACCCAGTCAATCAAGGCACTGTCTGGCATACTCAAGATCAACACCAGGACATCCAAAGGTTCTCCAGTGCTACCTGGTCATGGGAATTTGAAAAAAAATATGGTATCTATCTAGCGATTTTTCAAGGATGATGTTGGAGGCACTGTGGGTTTCAATATATTAAGGAACCGTTAAATGGTGAGGAAGCTCATTTCAATGAAAGCTCTGGAGAACTCTCACAGGCAAGGCTTCCCAAAGAACGGCCAAAAGGTCACATAAAGCCAGGCCTATCGAGGTCTACAATGTGAGGTCCGTGTGATATTTGACTCTCAACTATGGCTGCCAAGTTTTTCAGAATAAATTCATTTGGTATCCTGGCTGAGATTCCCAGTGATATGTGGAAAGCCAACCTGGGCCTAGATCTCAGTTTCTAAGGGCGACTCTTATGCGTGGCCTCCTAAAATCCCAACACAATTCATGGCAATACTTCTCTGATGTCGGTTCAAGAACTCAGTCTCTAAGAGGAATCACACCAGAGTTCAAGGCCAGGTGGACCTTGTCATTTCTTCCAACCACCACACAAATGACCACAATTAAATCCAAAACACTCCACACGGCCCTAATCTTCTTCCATATAGACACTCATCATAACCTTTGCCTGGAGTTTTCCACTAGGGGTGCAACCAAAGACAGTGTCCAAAAAATGCTCCCTTGCCTCTCATTTGTCTAAAGTCACTGTGGCCTCGACATCATTCCTGTGAACCAGGAGTGATCAAATAGGCCTGCCATTAATACTTTTCCACTTCTCCAACTTGAGGTCTCTGACTGTGGGGTTTAGATTCTTTATGTGAACTGGACTCATGAGAAAACCCAAGCACCTATGGGCTACCCTCTGCAGGGCCTTGAAGAATTCATTTGATCAAAGGATCCCTATTCTCACTTGATGGAGGTCAGGAACCTTACAGAGGAAGGCGAGAGTCTTCATCCACAATGACTGCAATTTTTGCCATTTTGATTTTGGATGCACACATGGTATCTTTCTTTACATCCATCAGGAGTTGAGAATATAAGCCACAGCCTCACAGAGGGCTAAGAGGCGGATTCAGACACATATCTTTACAAAGCAATTAAGCAAAGAGCCACAGGGGATGCCCATTCATTTCCATTTGAAAACTGTTTCTTCAGGCTTCACAAACGTGTGGCCTGAGGCAAAGACCTTCCTGACATTCAGGGCAAAAGAACAATAGGTAAACAAAAGGCCCAAAGCAGGGTGTCTCCACTGAGACTTTCCTGGTCACACTGTATGGAAACAGAAATCTAAGTAAGATTTGAAGCCCAGAAAAGTATGAGGCCCTTGATTGGGAGACTTAGCTCTGAATTATGTCCTGCACAGATGTCTCAGATAAATTAATATACATTGGCATTGGACCTTGTACCTTGGGTGATTGAATGTTGAAGAGAACACCAATTCAAAAAAGGATAGTCAGTAGGATTTGGGAGACAGTAGGTATATTCAGAAAGAAGAGTGAGTATAGGATTTGGACCAAAAGTTATTTAGAAATTGGGTTTCAGGTAGAGAGTGAATGTAAATGTCAGCACATATGAACAGTCAGTCAAAATCATGAACCTGGGAAATTATGTAGGAAAGCATATATCAGTAGAGACTTTTGGATATCAGGCAAAGTAAAAGTGAGTGATAGGATTAGACATTTTCAACAGGGTTGAGTTTGAATATATAATCTTAGGAAGAAACACATATGTAGTCACCAATTGGATTGACATTTGAGAGCATTAGGCAACCTGGACATGGATGTTTTAGAAATACATGCTCACTATAAATTTAGGCTTCGGTACAATCAGAAATGTGACCTTTGCATTTTGTGTCCAGAATACTACTGTGATAAAATGTATATGTAGATCAGGTGACATGAATAATTTTTCCACCATTTCTGGGAGCAATATTTTTAAGGTGTATAAATGAGTATGGGGGTACAAATAGGTGTACCCTGTGTCTATGAATATATAGAGATAATGCAAGAATAGACCATACTATGAATAAATAATATAACTGGTTCCACTTTAAATAAAAGATTGAATTGATATCGGAAAATATACAGGAATTCTTATATTGATATGCAATCATTCATTCCAACCAGTTATACTTCTAATGGTAATATTAGGGTTATGTTTTATTATGAAGAGTGTGTAAGTTTTGCTTCAAAAGTGATTATGGAAAACGAAAATAATGTGTTTAGAAAGAAGTCTTATGAAAAGACCAGTCAAGAAACAAGGAGGAATACATGTTTTCTGAAGCAAGAAGTTATTGAAATTGAAACAAATGACTTTAAATTTGCTAACTTGTGGATGAAATATATATCTTATGATGGGCATCAACTGAAGAAATAGTAATGTTCCAGTGTTGACTAAAAATAAACATCACAATACACATCATGTCTCATAGGAATCTACTTGCATTGATGTTAAACTGTGTCAGTTACTGTAGAAATATTAGGATTCGTATGCACCATTCACTGAAGTTGGTTTTCAGTTCTAAGAAACAAATATGTATTTCAGGTAGATGAATTTTTCTGAGAATAAACTTTTGAAAATTGGTTTATAAATCCACATACAGTGAATATGAATGAACTTAGGGAGTGTACAATAAGACACATATATTTCATATTCTGAAAATAAAAAGTAGCAATATATATGCCAATCAAAATTCATCATGAAATATATATCATCCAATGATCCAAAAATATTCATTTTACTGATCATAGATTTATTTATCATGTTGTTTATCTACTAAGCTCACCCATAGGTTGAATTTTCAGTTCTAACTGGGTTTAGGAGGAGTGATCTGTAATCCCAATTTGTATCTGCCCAGTCAGCCACCTCACAAGAATGTACATGTGATAACACGTATGATTCTATATGTGCATATGAAAATACATGTGCTGAATTGGCTACAGAAAAAGGGAGAGAGGAATTCACCTATTTGTTAACTTTAAAATCACATGGAGAACTATTTCAACAAAAAATTGAGTAGATTTAATACTACTACCCTATATAATGTAAACGGCAAGTCCAAGTATACACCATGCCTCCTCTGAACTGCTTTTATTTCTATTCTGTTTGGGTTATTTTTCTCCATCATATTTGAATTAGTAGTCAGAGTCTAGTAGGTTATGGGTTAATGTCAGGGTTCAGTATTATGAATGGAAAATAGGAAAATAAATTCAATGTATATGTAAATATGTACTACATAAAAATCTTCCCACTCTCATCCAGAACAATGACTTGACTTTACCTTCGCCCCAAGTAAAACACAATTAGAGTGGAAGAGTTTGAAAATCTGTGAATACATATCTGGAATGGAATATGCTTAAGAGTTTACAACCATGAAGGTGGTAGAGGAGTTTCCAAAAGTAAGGGACAGGGTAAATACTCCACAAACATGGAGCTCTGCTGGACTAAAGACTTCTTGAGAAACTGCCTCTGAGTTTGGGAACTTGAAATATTTGTTGTTTTCAGGAGCTTTAGCTTCCTTTGTAGAGAGACCATCAAAGCTGGGCATGTATCTAAGTGACCTGGAGGACATGGTTTCTTATTTTCTAATGAACATATGGGAGCAGTGCTGAATTCTCTCTTTGTAGGTAAACTGTGGCCACTGGGGGCTAAGTCTGTCTCCGTGTGGACTGTGAAGTCTTTTGGTCATCCTCCACTTGTCGTGGTGTTTCTTGCTGCTGCAATGTGAGTTTGGTATTTGCTTCACAAAATACAAGGAGTTCAACTGGAACACAGTCCTGGAGGGAGTTCGGTCATGTGTGGTTTTTCAGGGTCTGCAAGAGAATGCACAGAACAGGCTTCTATCCCACATAGTTTTCCCCATTGACCATAGCAACCCGATTATGAACAATGCCCTGAAACCTCTCAATATAAAAAGATGCCTTTACATAAAAGGGTCTGCTGGCTGCACCATGTCAGTCACAATCCATTTGTAGGGTAATGGCAGATCCCCATGAACCCACCATGCATGGTTAATCACACACCTCCCCACCACTGCTCTAACCCCACTACTTAGCGTGCTCCAACTTCCTGGCATTTCAGTTCTACACCATCAAGGCACTGTCTAGTACACTCTTGATCAGGAACAGGACATTAAAAGGTGCTCCAGTGCCACCTTGTCATGGGAAATTTAAAAATTTCGTGGTATTTATCTATCCATTTTTCAAGGATAAAATTGGAAGCACTGTGGTTTTCAAGTCATTGAGGAACCATTAAATGTTTAGGAAGCTCAATTCAATGAAAGCTCTGGAAAACTCTCCCAAGCACGGCTTCTCAAAAAGTGGCCAAAAGGTCAAATGAAGCCAGGCCCATTTAGGTCTACAATGTGAGGTCTATGTATGTTTTGACTCTCAACTATGGCTGGCAAGTCTTTCAGAATAAAATCATGGGATATCCTGTCTGAGATTCCCAGTTTTTTGTGGAAAGCCACCCTGGGCATAGATCTCATGTTCCAAGGGCGAATGTCATGTGTGGTCTCCTAAAACCACAACACAATTCATGGCAATATTTCTCTGAGGTCAGTTCCAGATCTCAGTCTCTAAGTGGAATCACAGCAGAGTTCAAGCCCAGGTGGACCCAGTCATCTCTTCCAACCGCCACACAAATGACCACAATTAAAACCAAAACACTCCCACATGGCCCTCATCTTCTTCCATATAGACACTACTCATTACCTCTGGCTGGAGTTTTCCATGAGGGGCGAAGCCCAAGACATTGCCCGTCTTTTCCCTAAAATCAGGGTGGCCTGAACACCCCTCCTGTGAACCAGGAGGGATCAAATATGCCTTCCATTATTACTGCTCTGCTTCTCCAATTTGAGGCCTACTGACTGTCGGGTATAGATTCTTTATGTGATTTGGAGACATGACAAAACACAAGCATGTATGGGCTAGCCTCTGCAGTGCTTTGAAGAACTCATTTGTTTCAAAGGATCACTATTCTCACTTGATGGAGGTCAGGAACCTAACAGAGGAAGGCGAGAGACTTCATCAACAATGACTGATCTTTTTCCATTTTGGTTTTGGATGCACACATGGGATCTTTCTTTTGATCCAACAGGTGCTGAGATCTAAGCCACAGCCTCACACAGGGCCAAGAGGATGATTCAGACATATCCGTTTCCAAAGCAATTCACAAAGAGCCACAGGTGATGCCCATTCATTTCCATTTGAAAACTGTTTTCTTCAGGCTTCACAAAGGAGTGGCCTGAGGCCAAGACCTTCCTCACATTCAGTGGAAGAGAAGAATTGGTTAGCAAAAGGCCCAAAGCAGGGTTACTCCACTGAGGCTTTCCACGTCACTCTGGTATCTGAGTTTTCTGAGATGCTCGCCATTCCTTTAGCTATTCAGTACATGGCTATGTCACAGAGCTTGGAGGTGGTACATTTTTTGGACACAAAACCATGAGCCAATTCCGGAGAGTGGACAGAATCAGGAAGAAAACAGGACCTTAGGAAAATAGTAGGTGTTGCCCATCCATAAGGGAAGCGACAGTCCATTCATCAATCGGGCAGGATGAGTGCTGGGAAGCTTTCTACTAAAGAGGACACATCCATTGATGCATTCTACTTTCTAATATCTACAACCATGAACACAGTGGGATACACAGACATAGAAACACTCACCTTGTCAAAAGACTTACTAGAAACAGTCCACTCCAAACCAAATAAACCTCCTTTCCTACCTATTCTTAGAACATGAGACAAAACCACAAACTCACACCCACACCCACAAAGGCACCTCCTTTCCCCAAGTAGGTCTGTGACTATCCAGAGTGTCCTCTGACTGGTGGGCCATACTAAGTTTCCCTGAAATGGCCTGTCCTGTCTCAAATCTGATCTCATTGGACAACTCTGTGAAGTTGTCAGGAGCCAGCGGTGAGCCACTACCTGCTTTCTCATGAAAGGCCCCTCTGCAGAGTTCTCCTGAAATTTGGCCATCCTCATATCAGTAGGTACCAAGAAAGATTGACTCTGTTCTTGGTAAATCCAAACATGTGAGCCCACTGGGAATGGTACTGGGACTGGCTCTGGGTGCATGGCTTCCTGGATCCCAATTTCAGAGAGTTCTATCACCAAGGAAGTGAAGAAGGTCACTTCCTTTATGAACTGAATGAGGTCACTGCTTTGGCAACCAATTTGTCCTAACATTTGCTTCCAAGGTTCTCCTGAGAACGAGGCTGCCCCTACTTCCTGTGACACTTTCACAACTGTGAATTGTATATCAACCATAGGCACCCGGGAACAGCTCTCCACACAGGCCTGGTTTGGTCCATCTTGTCAACATTAAGAAGAGTGAGGCTGATTCTGACACATCCCTTCATCCTGACCAGGTTGTTTGCCATGAAAGATGAGTTCTGCTCTCTCAGGTCCTTCATAGCTGCCTACATCTTCTCCAGGGATCATTTCTGCATGGAACTTTGAAGTTCTCAGTAGCTGGAAGATCCCCTACATTTATATATTGGAAGACCAATTCTGTCCCTCCTCTTCTGTAAAGTTAGATTGAGGGACCATTGTATGGTTAAGGTTAATAACAGGTTCCATTTGGTTTAGAAATCATTCTGCGGGATGAATAATGGTATTGTGATTTTGCAATATTTACAAGATATATAGGTGAAATATAAGTATGAACACAGAAATCTAGGTAATTTTTAAACCCCAGAAGGGCATTGTGCCCATGATTTGGATTCTTAGCTTTAAATTATGTTCTGCACAGGTGTCTCAGATAAATCGATATACAATGTCATAGGACCTTGTCCCTTGGATGATTGAATGTCAAAGACAACATCCAGTCAAAAAGGGATAGCTGGTGGATTAAGATGATAGTCGGTAGGTTTATAATGAAGAGTGTGTATAGGATTTGGACCAAAAGATCTTTAGCAATACGGGTTTGGGTAGAGAGTGGAAGTAAATGTCAGCACATTTGAAGAGTCGGTCACAATGATTAACTGGGGAAAAAATATAGAAAAAAAGATATCAATGAAGACATTCGGAAATCAGGCAATGTATAAAGTGAGTGATAGGATTAGACATTTTCAACAGGGTTGAGGTTGAATATGTAATTTCAGGAATAAACAAATATATATTCACCAATAAGATTGACATTTGAGAGCATTAGGCAACCTGGACATGGATGTTTTTAGTAATCCATGCTCACTTTCCATTTAGGATTTGGTACAATCATAAGTGTGACCTTGCTTTTTGTTTCCACAATATTACTGTGATAAAATTTATATATAGATCAGGTGACATGAGTATTTCTTCCACCATTTGGAGGAGCAATATTTTGAACACGAATAAATTAGTATTGGGGGTACAAATAGGTGTAGTCTGTATTATATGAATATAGAGAAAATGCATGAATAGACCATACTCTGAATAAATAATATAACTGGTTCCAAATTTAAATAATGGATTGAATTGATATCTGAAAATATATAGGAAATGTTATATTGATATTCATACATGCATTCCAACCTGTTATACATCTAATGGTAATATTAGTGTTATGGTTTATCATGAAGTGTGTGTGACTTTTGCCTCAATAGTGGTTATGGAAATCCAAAATTATGTGTTTAGAAAGAAGTCTCATGAAAAGACTAGTCAAGAAACATGGAGGAATACATGTGTTCTAAAGCAGGATGTGATGGAAAGTGAAAAAAATTCATATAAATTTGCTAACTTGTGGATTAAATATATTCCCTATGATGTGCATAAACTGAAGAAATAGTAATTTACCAGTGTTGAAAAAAAATGAACGTCAAAATACATATCATGTCCCATAGGAATCTACTTGCATTGATGTTAAACATGGTCAGTAACTGTAGAAATATTAGGATTTGTATGCACAATTCACTGTAGTTAGTTTTCAGTACTAGGAAACAAATATGTATTTCAGGTGGATCAATATTTCTGAAAATAATCTTGGGTAAAGTTGATAATAAATCCACATACATGAACATGAATGAATTGAGGGAGTGTATAATAAGACACATATATTTTATATTTTGAAAAATCTGGACAGTAAATATATATATATATATATTTATACCTACACACACACACACACACACACACACACACAGACATTTAAAAGTAGCAATATATGCCAATCGAAATACATCATGAAATATATATCATCCACAAATCCAAAAATCTTCATTTTACTGAACATAGATTTATGTATAATGTTGTTCAACTAGGAAGCTCACCCATAGTTTGAATTTTAATTTCCAACAGCGTTTAGGAGGAGTGATCTCTTCTCACAATTTGTATCTGCCATGTCAGCAACCTCATAAGTATTTACTTGTGATACCAGGTAGGATTGTATATGTGCATATAAAAATACATGGGCTAAATAGGGTACAGAGAAATGGAGACAGGAATTCACATATTTGTTAACTTTAAATACACATGAATAGAAGGAGGGACAGAGCCACCAACCGCACATGCAAGGTAGGTGGACCATCCACCCACCGGTAGAACAGGCCTAGCGGCCCGCCAATCGTAAAAGACACATCGCACTGGTTGGGGAAAGGGCAGAGCCACTGCCCGGCTGCAAGGTACGCAGACCTGTGACCCACAGGCAGAACAGGCCCAGAAAACCGCGGTGGGGCAGAGGCGCCCCTTGCGACGTCAAGGTTGGTGAACAGCAACCCACCGGCAGAACAGGCCCAGCGGCCTTCAGAGGGGCAGAGACGCCCCCCGCGCCTGCGAAGTAGGTGGACCTGCGAACATGGACAGACCAGGCCCAGGGGCCCGACAGGGTGGCAGACACATCACCAGGTTGGGGGAGGGTCCGAGCTGCCGCCTGTGCAGGTGGACTTCTGACCCACCGGCACAAGAGGCCCTGTGACTTGCCAGCGTGTTAGACACATCATCCCGGTTTGGGAAGGAGTAGAGCTGCCACCCGCGGCTGCAAGGTAGACCGACCTTCAACCCACAGACAGAAGAGGCCCAGCGTCATGCGGAGGGGCAGAGCCGACAAGCGCACTTGCAGGGTAGGTGGACCTGTGACCCACTGGCAGAACAGGCCCAGCGCCAGCAGAGGGGTAGAGCTGCTGCCTGCTCCTCCAAGGTAGGAAGACCTGCTACCGACCGGCAGAACAGGCCAAGCAGCCTGCTGGTGAGGTAGGCACATTGCCCGATTTGGAGGAGGGGCAGAGCCACGGCCTGCGCCTGTGAGGGAGACTTTGCAACTATAAAAGAGCAGTATAAATATTTAGGGGTAAAATTCAATAACACAACAATTTGAACAAACAGAAAGATACGCGAACAGTATGAACAGACAAGGAAAGAAAGGACAACAAGCAATGAAGTTCAACTCAACATTAGAAGAGGTAATACCTGCAGCAGATGGAATGTCAGATAAAGAATTCAAAACATACATGCTTCAGATGATCTGGAGTCTCAAGGAAGTCATTAGACAGCAAAATCAGACAATGAAAGATCACTTTGACAATGAATTACATAAACAAATCCAAGAAGCAAAAGATCAACTATACAGGGAGATAGAGGTTATAAAAAACAAACAAACAGAAATCATAGATATGCAGGAAGCAATAAACCAACTTAAAAACTCAATTGAGAATACTACCAGCAGAGGAGATCACTTAGAAGATGTAACATCAGACAATGTATTTCAACTTGAAAAGAACCGAGACAGCTAGCAAGACTGTTAAGAAACCATGAGCAGAACATCCAAGAAATATGGGATAACATAAAGACACCAAACTTAAGAATCATTGGGATACAGGAAGGTATAGAGGTCCAAACCAAAGGAATGAGAAATCAATTCAATGAAATAATATGGGAAAACTTCCCAGACTTGAAGAATGAGACAGAATCCCAAATCCTAGAAGCCTACAGGATGCCGAATGTGCAAAATCATAAGAGATCCACATTTAGACATATTATAATGAAGATGCCAAACATACAGAATAAGGAGAGGATTTTAACAGCTACAAGAGAAAGGAAGCAGATTACATTTAGCGGTAAACCAATCATTATAACAGCTGATCTTTCAACACAGACTCTGAAAGCTAGAAGATCCTGGAATAACATTTTTCCAAAGCTGAAAGAAAATGGGTTTCAACCAATAATTGTGCATCCAGCGAAATTAAGCTTCAGGATGGAAGATGAAATTAAAACCTTCCATGATAAACAAAATTTAAAAGAATTTGCAGCTAGAAAACCATCTCCTCAAAACATCCTCGGCAAAAGATGATCGGAAGAGGAAATGGAAAATAACAATGAAAACCAACAGTGGGAGGTAGTACAGTAAAAGGGGGAAAATAATCAAAGAAAAACAAACAATGCTTAGTAACATAAATAAACAAATATGGCTGGAAGAACAACCCATATCTCAATAATAACCATAAAAGTTAATGGCTTAAACTCACAAATTAAGAGACACAGGATAGTAGAATGAATCACAAAACAAGACCCAACAATATGCTGCCTACAGGAGACGCAATTGATTGGAAAAGACGTACATAGACTGAAGGTGAACAGTTGAGAAAAATCATATCACTCATATGGACTTCAGAAACAAGCAGGAGTGTCCATACTCATATAAAATAAAATAGATTTCAAGCCAAAGTTTATCAAAAGGGATAAAGAGGGACACTACATACTGCTCAAGGGAACCATACACCAACAAGACATAACAATCATAAATGTATATGCCCCAAACAATGGTGCAGCTATGTTCACTAAACAAACTCTTCTCAAGTTCAAGAGTCTAATAGACCACCATACAATAATCATGGGAGACTTCAACACACCTCTCTCACTACTGGACAGATCTTCCAAACAAAAGTTGAATAAGGAAACAATAGAAATCAATAACACAATTAATAAATTGGACTTAATTGACATATATAGAATATACCACCAAACAACAAGCAGTTACACTTTTTTCTCAGTAACACATAGATACCTCTCAAAAATACATCATATATTATGTCACAGGGCAACTCTTAGAAAATATAAAGGAGTACAGATAATACCAGGAATCTTATCTGATCATAATGGAATGAAACTGAAAATCAATGGTAAAAGAAGGAAGGAAAAATCATCCATCACTTGGAGAATGAACAATAGACTACTGAATGATCAATGGGTTATCGAAGACATCTAGGAGGAAAATAAAAAATATCTTAGAGATAAATGAAAAGACAGACTGAACATATCAGAATCTAGGGGACACATTGAAAGCAGTTCTAAGAGGAAAATTCATTGCCTGGAGTACTTTCCTAAAAAAGGAAAAAGACAACAAATAAAAGATCTCATGGTTCATCTCAAAATTCTAGAAAAACATGAGAAAACAACAGCAAAAGAAGTAGAAGGCAAGAAATTGTTAAAATCAGAGCTGAAATTAATAAAATTGAAAAAAAAGAAACAATTGAAAAATTGACAAAACTAAAAGTTGATTCTTTGAAAAAATAAATAAAATCGACAGACCCTTAGCCATGTTAAGGAAGAGAAGAAGAGAGAGAACTCAAATTACTAGCATACGGGATGAAAATGGCAATATCATAACAGACACTTCAGAAATACAGAAGATAATCAGAAATTATTTTGAATCCTTATACTCCAATAAATTAGAAGATAGTGAAGGCATCAATAAATTTCTTAAGTCATATGATCTGCCCAGATTGAGTCAGGGGGATATAGATAACCTAAACAGACCAATATCAATTGAGGAAACAGAAGAAATCATCCAAAGACTACCAACTAAGAAAAGCCTAGGATTGGATATATATACAGCAGAGTTTTACAAAACCTTTAAAGCGGAACTAATACCAATAGTTTTCAAGATATTTCAGGAAATAGAAAAAGAGGGACAACTTCCAATTTTATTCTAGGAGGCCAATATTACCCTGATTCCTAAACCAGACAAAGACACTTCAAAGAAACAAAACTACAGACCAATATCTCTAATGAACCTAGATGCAAAAATTCTCAATAAAATTCTGGCAAATCAGACACAAAAACATATTAAAAAAATGTGCAACATGATCAAGTAGGATTCATCCCTGGGATGCAAAGCTGGTTCAATATATGGAAATCAATAATTGTTATTCACCACTTCAATAGACTTAAAAATAAGAACCATATAAGCATCCCGATATATGCAGAAAAAAACATTCGACAAAGTACAGCAACCCATTTTGTTCAAAACTCTAGAAAAACTAGGGATAATAGGAACATACCTCAATATTGTAAAAGCAATCTATGCTAATCCTCAGGCCAGCATCATTCTAAATTGATAAAAACTGAAGGCATTCTCTCTAAAATCTGGAACAAGATAGGGATGCCCTCTCTCAACACTTCTGTTCAACATAGTTTTCGAAACACTGGCAAGAGCAATTAGAAAAATGAAAGAAATTAAAGGTGTAAAAAAAAGGAAAAGAAGAACTTAGATTATCACTATTTGTAGCTGACATGATTATGTACCTAGCAGACCCAAAAGGGTCTACAAAAACCTATTAGAGCTAATAAATGAATTCAGCAAAGTGGCAGGATATGAAATCAACAAGCATAAATCAAAATAATTCCTGTATATCAGTGACAAATCCTCTGAAATGGAAATGAGGAAACCACTCCACTCAGAATATCCTCAAAAAAATAAAATACTTGGGAATCAACATAACAAAAGAGGTGAAATACTTACACAATGAAAACTACAGAAACCTAAAGAGAGAAATAGAAGAAGATCTTAGAAGATGAAAAAATGTACCCTGTTCATGGATACGCAGAACTAACATCATCAAAATGGCGATATTCCCAAAAGTTCTCTGTAGGTTTAATGCAATGCCAATCAAAATCACAAAGGCATTTCTTGTAGAAATAGATAAAACAATAATGAAATTCATATGGAAAAATAAAAGACTTAGAATAGCAAAAACAATGCTAAGCAGGAAGTGTGAATCAGGCGGTAGAGCGATACCAGACCTCAAACTATACTACAGAGCAATACTAACAAAAAGAGCATAGTACTGGTACCAAAATAGGTGGTTGGACTAATGGTACATAATAGGGGACACAGAAACAAATCCACAAAACCACAACTATCTTATATTTGATAAAGGGGCTAAAAGCATGCAATGGAAGAAGGATAGCATCTTCAAAAACTAGTGCTGGGAAAACTGGAGTTCCATATGTAACAAAATGAAACTGAATCCCTTTCTCTCGCCATACACAAAAGTTAAGTCAAAATTAATCAATCAGCTTGATATCAAATCAGAGACATGGCTTCTGATAGAAGAAAACCTTGGCTACGATGTACATACTGTGGGGTCGGGCTCCAAATTCCTCAATAGGACACCCATAGCACAAGAGTTAATAACTAGAATGAACAAATGGGACTTACTCAAACTAAATAGATTTTTCTCAGTAACAAAAACAATAAGAGAGGTAATTAGAGAGCCTACATCCTGGGAACAAATCTTACTCCTCACACTTCAGAGAGAGCCCTAATTTCCAAAGTATACAAGGAACTCAAAAAATTAAACAATAAGAAAACGAATAATGCAATCAACAAATGGGCCAAGGACCTGAACAGACACTTCTCAGAGGAGGACATACAATCAATCAACAAGTCCATGAAAAAATGTTCACCATCTCTAGCAGTCAGAGAAATGCAAAACAAATCCACCCTAAGATACCATCTCGCTCCAGTATGAGTGGCAGCCAATATGAAGTCAAACAACAACAAGTGGTGGCGAGGATGTGGGGAAAAGGGTACACCTGTACATTGCTGGTGGGACTGCAAATTGGTGCAGCCAATTTGTAAAGAAGTATGGAGATTTCTTGGAAAGCTGGGAATGGAAACATCATTTGACCCAGCTATTTTTCTTCTCAGTCTATTCGCTAAAGACCTAAAAAGAGCATCGTACAGGGACACTGATAAATCGATGTTCCTAGCAGCACAATTCACAATAGGAAGACTGTGGAACCAAACTCGGTGCCCTTCAAAAGATGAATGGATAAAAAAAAATTGTGGCATTTATACACAATGGTGTATTATTCTGCATTAAAAAATGACAAAATCATAAAATTTGCAGAGAAATGGATGGCATTAAACAGATTATGCTAAGTGAAGAGAGCAAAAGCCTAAAAAACAAATGCCAAATGTTTTCTTTGATATAACGAGAGTAACTAAGAACAGAGTTGGGTGGAAGAGCATGAGAAGAAGATTAACATTAAACAGGGGTGACAGGTGGGAATGAAAGGAAAGAGAAGGGAAATTGCATGGAAATGGAAGGAGATCCTCATGGTTATACAAAATTAAATACAAGAGGAAATGAGAAGAAAGGGGAATAAAACAAGGGGAAGAAATAAATTACAGTAGGTGGTGTAGAGAGAGAAGATTGGAGGGAAGGGGATGGGAGATAGTAGATAGGAAAGACAGCAGAATACAACAGACACTATAGCAATATGTAAAACAGTGGATGTGTAACCAATGGGATGCTGCAATCTGTATACGGGAAAAATGGAAGTTCATAACCCACTTGAATCAAAGAGTGAAGTATGATATGTCAAGAACTATGTAATGCTTTGAAGATCCAACAATAAAAATTAAAGGAAAAAAAAACTCATGGAGAACTATTTCAATAAAAATTGACTAGATTTATAACACCTACACTTTATCATGCAAAAGGAAGTCCAACTATACACCATGCCTCCTCTGAACTTCTTGTATTTCTATTCTGTTTGGGTTATTTTTCTCCATCATATTAGGAATAGTAGTCTGAGTCTAGTAGGGTATGCGTTAGTGTCAGAGATTCAGTATTTCGAATGGAAAATAGGAAAATGAATCCAATGTGTATGCAAACATGTGCTACATGAAAATCTTCCCACTCTCATCCACAACAATGCCTTCACGTCATCTTCGCCCCAAAATAAGAAACAATTAGAGGAGAAGAGTTTGAAATTCTGTGAATATATATCTGGAATAGAAAATGCTCAGGAGTTCACAAACTTGGATGTAATAGAGGAGTCTTCCAACGTAAGGGACAGGGTAAACACTCCAGAAATATGGAGGTGTGCTGGCCTAAAAAAATTCTTGAGAAACTACCTCTGAGGATGGGCACTTGAAATATATGTTGTTGTAAGGAGTTTTAGCTTCCTTTGTATAGAGACCATCAAAGCTGGGTCTGCATCTATGTTTCCTGGAGGACATTCTTTCTTATTTTCCAATGCACATGAGGCAGCAGTGCTGAATTCTCACGTTGTAGGTAAATTGTGGCCACTGGGGGCTAAGTGTCTCCCCGTGTGGACAGTGAAGCTTTTTGGTCATCCTCAACTTTTCGTGGTTTTTTCCTGCTGCTGCACTAGGAGTTTGGTATTTACTTTATGAAATACAAGGAGTTCAACTGGGACACAGTGCTGGAGGGAGTTCTGTCACGTGTGGTTTTTCAGGGTCTGCAAGAGAATGCAACAATCAGGCTTCATTCCCACATAGCTTGCCCCCTTGTCCATAGCAACCTGATTCTGCACATTGCCCTGAAAACTATCCATATAACAAGATGCCTTTACATTCAAGGGTCTCCTCACCGTGTCAGTGTCAATCCATTTGGAAATCAATGGCAAATCCACATGGCCCCACCACAGATGATTTATCACACACCTGCACACCACAGCTTTGGCCCCACTACTCAGGAGGGTCCAACTTACTGGCAACTCTGTTCTGCACAATTTTCCTTAAACCCATTTAATCAAGGCACTGTCTGGTACACCACAAACTCACACCCACACCCACAATGGCACCTCCTTCCCCCAAGTAGGACTGTGACTATCTGGAGTGTCCTCTGACTGGTGGGCCATAATATTTTCCCCCCAAAATGGCCTGTCATGTCTCAGATCTGGTCTCCTTTGCCAACTCTGTAAAACTGTGAGGAGTCAGCGGTTAGCCACTACCTGCAATCTCAGGAAAAGACCCTCTTCAGAGCTCTACTGGCAATTGGCCCTCCTCACATCAGTAGTTACCAAGAAGGTCTGACTCTGTACTTTGTAAATCCAAAAAAGTGGGCCCACTGGGACTGGTACTGCGACTGGCTCTGGGTACCTGGCTTCTTGGATCCCAAGTTCATAGAGTTCTGTCACCAAGGAAGTTAGGTAGGTCACTTCCTTCAGGAACTGAATGAGGTCACTGCCTTGGCAACCACTTTGTCCTAACAGTTGCTTCCATGGGTCCCATGAGATGGAGGCTGCCCCTACTTCCTGTGAAAATTTGACTACTTAGAATGGAATATCAACAATAGGCACGTGGGAACAGCTGTACACGCAGGGCTGGTTTGGTCCATCTTCTCTATATTAAGAAGAGAGAGGCTGATTCAGACACATCCCTTTTTCCTGTCCAGGTCGTTTGCCATGGAAAATGGCTTTTGCTCTCTCAGGTCCTTCATAGCTGCCTACATCTTCTCCAGGGATCATTTCTGCATGGAACTTTGAGGTTCTCAGTAGTTTGCAGATAACCTACATTCCTTTATTGTAAGGCGAACTCTGTCCCTGCTCTTTTGTAATGTTAGATTGAGGCAACAGTATAGAACTCAATAACACAATTAATAACATAGACTTAATTGACATATACAGAATAAATCACCCAACATCAAGCAGTTACACTTTTTTATCAGCAGCACATGGATCCTTCTCAAAATAGATCATATATTACATCACAGGGCAACTCTTAAACAATATAAAGGAGTAAAGATAATGCCATGCATCTCATCTGATCATAATGGAATGAAACTGAAAATCAATGATAAAAGAAGTAAAGAAAAATCATGCATCACTTGGAGAATAAACAATAGGTTACTGAATGATCAATGGGTTTTAGAAGACATCAAGGAGGAAATTAAAAAATTCTTAGAGGTAAATGAAAACACAGACACAACATATCAAAATCTATGGGACACATTGAAAGCAGTTTTAAGACGAAATTTCATTGCTTGGAATTCATTCCTTAAAAAAAGAAAAAAAACCAACAAATTAATGATCTCATACTTCATCTCAAAACCCTAGAAAAAGAAGAAGAAAACAACAGAAAAAGAAGTAGAAGGCAAGAAATAATTAAAACCAGAGCTGAAATTAATGAAATCGAAACAAAAGAAACAATTGAAAAAATTGACAAAACTTAACGTTGGTTCTTTCAAAAAATAAATAAAATCGACAGAACCTTAGACATTTTAATGAAGAGAAGAAGAGAGAGAACTCAAATTACTAGCATACGGGATGAAAAAGACAATATCACAACAGACACTTCAGAAATACGGAAGATAATCAGAAAATATTTTGAATCCTTATACTCCAATAAAATAGATAATAGTGAAGGCATCGATAAATTTCTTAAGTCATCTGATCTGCCCAGATTGAGTCAGGAGGATATAGACAACCTAAACAGACCAATATCAATGGAGGAAATAGAAGAAACCATCCAAAGACTATCAACTAAGTAAAGCCCAGGACCGGATGTGTATACAGCGGAGTTTTAAAAAAACATTTAAATAGGAATTAATACCAATACTTTTCAAGCTATTTTAGGAAATAGAAAAAGAGGGAGAACTTCCAAATTCATTCTACGAGGCCAACATCACCCTGATTCCTAAACCAGAGAAACTCACTATAAAGTAGCAAAACTACAGACCAATATCTCTAATGAACCTAGGTGCAAAAATCCTCAATAAAATTCTGATGAATCGGATACGAAAACATATCAAAAAATTGTGCACCATGAGCATGTAGGATTCATCCATGGGATGCAAGGTTCGTTCAATATACAGAAATCAATAAATGTTATTTCCCACATCAATAGACTTAGAAATAAGAACTATATGATCATCTCGATAGATGCAGAAAAAGCATTCAACAAAGTACAGCATCCCTTTATGTTCAAAACTCTAGAAAAACTAGAGATAACAGGAACCTACCTCAATACTGTAAAAGCAATCTATGCTAAGCCTCAGGCTAGCATCATTCTGAATGGAGAAAAATTGAAGGCATTCCCTCTAAAATCTTGAACAAGACAGGGATGCCCTCTCTCACCATTTCTGTTCAACATAGTTCTAGAAACACTGGCCAGAGCAATTAGACAGACAAAAGAAATTAAAGGCATAAAAATAGGAAAAGAAAAACTTAAATTATCACTATTTGCAGATGACATGATTCTATACCTAGCAGACCCAAAAGGGTCTACAAAGAAACTATTAGAGATAATAAATGAATTCACCAAAGTGGCTGGATGTAAAATCAACATGCACAAATCAAAGGCATTCCTGTATATCAGCGAAAAATTGTCTGAAATGGAAATGAGGACAACCACTCCATTTACAATATCCTCAGAAAAAATAAAATACTTGGGAATCAACCTAACAAAAGAGGTGAAAAACTTATACAATGAAAACTACAGAACCCTAAAGAGAGAAATAGAAGAAGATTTTAGAAGATGGAAAAATATACCTTATTCATGGATAGGCAGAACTAACATCATCAAAATGGCGATATTACCAAAAGTTCTCTATAGGTTTAATGCAATGCCAATCAAAATCCCAACGGCATTTCATGTAGAAATAGAGAAAGCAATCATGAAATTCATATCAAAAAATAAAAGACCCAGAATAGCAAAAACAATGCTAAGCAGAAAGTGTGAATCAGGCGGTATAGCGATACCACACATCAAACTATACTACAGAGCAATAGTAACACAAAGAGCATGGTACTGGTACCAAAACAGGCGGGTGGACCAATGGTACAGAATAGAGGACACAGAAACTAATCCAAAAAACTACATACTATCTTATATTTGATAAAGGGGCTAAAAGCATGCAATGGAGGAAGGATAGCATCTTCAACAAATGGTGCTGGGAAAACTGGAAATTCATATGAAAATAAATGAAACTGAATCCCTTCCTCTCGACATGCACAAAAGTTAACAAAAAATGGATCAAGGAGCTTGATATCAAATCAGAGACATGGCGTGTGATAGAAGAAAATGTTGGCTACGATCTACATACTGTGGGGTCGGGCTCTAAATTCCGCAATAGGACACCCATAGCACAACAGTTAATAACAAGAATAAAGAAATGGGACTTAATCAAACTTAATTTTTTTTTCTCAGCAAAAGAAAGAATAAGAGAGGTAAATAGGGAGCCTATATCCTGGGAACAAATCATTACTCTTCACCCTTCAGATAGAGCCCTAATATCCAGAGTATACAAAGAACTCAAAAATTAGACAATAAGATAAAAAATAACCCAATCAACAAATGGCCCAAGGACCTGAACAGACACTTCATAGAGGAGGAATACAATCAATCAACAAGTACATGAAAAAATGCTCACCATCTCTAGCAGTCAGAGAAATGCAAATCAAAACCACCATAAGATACCATCTCACTCCAGTAAGATTGGCAGCCATTATGAAGTCAAACATCAACAAGTTTTGGCGAGGATGTGTGTAAATGGGTACACATGTACATTTCTGGTGGGGCTGCAAATTGGTGCAGCCAATTTTGAAAGCGGTATGGAGATTTCATGTAAAGCTTGAAATGGAACCCACCACTTGACCCAGCTACTACTCTTCTCGGTCTATTTCATAAAGACCTAAAAAGAGCATGGTACATGGACACTGCTACATTGATGTTCATAGCAGCACGATTCACAATAGCAAGAGTGTGGAACCAACCTAGATGCCCTTCAATAGACGAATGGTTAAAAAATGTGGCATTAATTCACAATGGAGTTTTACTCAGCATTAAAAAATGACAAAATCATAGAATTTGCAGGGAAATGAATGGCATTAGAGCAGATTATGCTAAGTGAAGGAAGCCAATCCCTAAAAAACAAATGCCAAATGTCTTCTTTGATATAAGGAGAGTAACTAAGAACAGAGTAGGGATAAAGAGCATGAGAAGAAGATTAACATTAAACTGGGATGAGAGGTAGGAGGGAAAGGGAGAGAGAAGGGAAATTACATGGAAATGGAAGAAAACCCTCAGGGTTATACAAAATTACGGACAAGAGGAAGTGAGGGGAAAGGGAAAAATACAAGGGGGAAAAATAAATTACAGTATAGGGGGTAGAGAGAGAAGATGGGAGGGGAGGGGAGGGGAGGGGGGATAGTAGAGGATAGGAAAGGCAGCAAAATACAACAGACACTAGTATGGCAATATGTAAATCAATGGATGCGTAACTGATATGATTTTGCAAACTATATACGGGATAAAAATGGGAGTTCATAACTCACTTGAATCAAAGTGTGAAATATGATATATCAAGAACTATATAATGTTTTGAACAACAAACAACAAAAGTTAAAAAAACACATGGAGAACTATTTCAACAAAAAATTGACTAGATTTATAACTCCAATTCTACATAATGCAAAAGACAAGTCCAATTATACACCATGCCTCCTCTGAAATGCTTGTATGTCTATTCATTTTGGGTTATTTTTCTCCATTATATTAGGATTAGGAGTCAGAATATAGAGTCTAGTAGGGTATGGGTTAGTGTGAGTGATTCAGTATTTCGAATGAAAATTAGGAAAATGAATCCAATGTTTATGCAAATATGTGCTAAAAATAATCATCCCACTCTCATCAAGAACAATGCCTTGACATTACCTTCGCCCCAAGTTAGACACAATTAGAGGAGAAGAGTTAGAAAATCTATGAATACTTATCTGGAATGGAATATGCTCAGGAGTTCACAACTTTGGGGGTGGTAGAAGAGTTTCCAAAAGTAAGGGACACGGTAAACACTTCACAAACATGGTGCTCTGCTGACCGGAAGACTTATGAGAAACTGCCTCTGAGTTTGGGCACTGGAAATATATGTTGCAGTCAGGAGCTTTAGCTTCCTTTGCAGTGAGACCATCAAAGCTGGGTCTGCATCTATGTAACCTGGAGCACATGTTTTCTTATTCTTTAATGAACATGAGGCAGTAGTGCAGAATTCTCTCTTTGCATGTAAACTGTGGCCAATGGGGGCTAAGTGTCTTCCTGTGTGGACTCTGAAGCCATGTGGTCATCCTCCATTTTTCATGGTCTTTCTAGCTGCTGCAATGGGAGTTTGGTGTTTGCTTCACGAAATACAAGTAGTTCAACTGGGACACAGTGCTGGAGGAAGTTCTGTCATGTGTGGTGGGTCAGGGTCTGCCAGGAGAATGCACCAACCAGTCTTATAACCAACATAGACTTCCCCCTCGTCCCTAGCAACTTGATTCTGAACATTGCCCTGAAACCTCTCCATATAACAAGATGCCTTTACATGCAAGGGTCTGCTGGCTGCACCATGTCAGTCAAAAGCCATTTGGAAGCCAATGGCCAATCCACATGACACCAACACAGATGTTTAATCACACACCTGCCCACCACTGTTCTAGGCCCACTACTCAGCAAATTCCAACTTACTGGCATCTCTGTTCTACACCATTTTCATGAAACCCAGTGATTCAAGGCACTGTCTGGTACACTCATGATCAGCAACAGGACATCCAAAGGTTCTCCAGTGCCACCTGGTCATGGGAATTTCAAAAATTTCATGGTATTTATCTAGCCATTTTTCAAGTATCAAGTTGGATGCACTGGTTTTTCAATTCATTCAGGAACCATTAAATGGTGAGGATGAAAGCTCTGGAGAACTCTAAAAGGCAACGCTTCCCAACGAGTGGCCAAAATGTCACATGAAGCCTGACCCATTGATGTCTACTCAATGTGAGTTCAATATGTGTTTTGACTCTTTACTATGGTTGCCAAGTCTTTCAGAATAAAATCGTCTTATATCCTGGTGGAGATTCCCAGTGCACTGTGGAAAGACACCCTGAGACTAGATCTCAGTTTCCAAGGGCGACTCTCATGTGTGGCCTCCTAAAATCCCACCAAAATTAATGGCAATACTTCCCTGAAGTCAGTTCCAGAACTCAGTCTCTAAGGGGAATCACACCAGAGTTCAGGTCCAGGTGTACCCAGTCATCTCTTCCAACCAGCACACAAATGACCACAATTAAAACCAAAACAGTGCCACATGGCCCTCATCATCTTCCATATAGACACTCATCGTAACCTCTGGATGGAATTTTCCATGAGGGGCGAAGCCCAAGACAGTTTCCAAAATAAACTCCCTTGCCCCTCATTTGCCTAAAATCAGGGTGACCTAGACAACCTTCCTGTGAACCAGGAGTGATCAAATAGGCCTGCCGTTAATACTGTTCTGATTCTCCAATTTAATCCTACTGATTGTAGGTATAAATCCTTTATGTGAGTTGGAGGCAATAGAAAACCCAAGCACACATGGGATCTTTCTTTAGATCTATCACCTTCTGAGAATCAAAGCCCCAACCTCACACAGGGCCAAGAGGCTGATTCAGACACATCTCTTTCCAAAGCAATTAAGCAAAGATCCACAGGTGATGCCCATTCATTTCCATTTGAAAAATGTTTTCTTCAGGCTTCAGAAAGGGGTGGCCTGAGGCAAATACCTTCCTGACATTCAGGGCAACATAACCATAGGTAAGCAAATGGGCCAAAGCAAGGTTTTTAAACTGAGACTTTACTGGTTACACTGATATCTGAGTTTTCTGAGATGTTCCCATTCCCTTCAGCTATCCATTACATGGCCATGTAACCGATTTTGGAGGTGGTACATATCTTGGCCACAAAACCATGAGCCTATTCTGGAGAGAGGCCAGAAATCAAGATGTGTAGAGGACCTTAGGAAGATAGTAGGTGTTGCCCATCCATAAGGCAAGCCACAGTCCATTTATAAAGTGGGCAGGATGAATGCTGGGAAGCTTCCAACTAGACAGGAAACCTCCATTGATGCATTCTCTTTTCTAAAGACTACAACCACGAACACAGTGGATACACAGACATAGAAACACTCGCCTTGCCAAACGACTTCCTAGAAACAGTCAACTCCAAACCATACAAACCACCATTCCTACCTATTTTCAGAACATGAGACAAAACCACAAACTCACATCCACATCCACAAAAGCACCTCCTTCCCCCAAGTAGGTCTGTGACTATCTGGAGTGTCCTCTGACTGGTGGGCCATACTATGTTGCCCCAAAATGGCCTGGCCTGTCTCAGATCTGTTCTTCTTGGCCCACTCTACGAAGTTGTCAGCAGGCAGCATTGAGCCAATACCTGCTATCTAGGGAAAGGCCCCTTTTCTGAGCTCTACTGGCATTTGGCCATCCTCATTTCATTAGGTACCAAGAAAGACTGACTCTGTCCTTGGTAAATCCAAACAAGTGAGACCACTGGGACTGGGACTGGGACTGGCTCTGGGTGCCTGGCTTCTTGGATCCCAATTTCAGAGAGTTCCATCACCAACGAAGTTAGGTAGGTCACCTCCTTCAGGAACTGAATGAGATCACTGCCTTGGCAACCACTTTGTCCTAACAGTTGCTTTCATGGGTCTCATGAGATGGAGGCTGCCCCTACTTCCTGTGACACTTTGACAAGTTTGAATGGTATATCAACAATGGCCACCCGGGAACACCTCTCCACGCAGGTCTGGTTTGGTCCATCTTCTCTACATTAAGAAAAGAGAGGCTGATTCATACACATCCCTTCGTTATCACAAGGTGTTTGCCATGGAAGATGGCTTTTGCTCTCTCAGGTCCTTCATAGCTGCCTACATCTTCTCCAGGGATCATTTCTGCATAGAAATTTGAGGTTCTCAGCAGGTGTAAGATCCCCTACATTCCTGTATTGTAAGATGAACTCTGTCCCTGCTCTTTTGTAATGTTAGATTGAGGCAACAGTGTATGGTTAGGGATAATAACAGGATCAATTTGGTTTAGGAATCATTCTGTGGGATGAATAATGGTATTGGGAACCTGCAATATTTATAGGAATACAGAGGTGAAATATAATTATGTAAACAGAAATCTAGGTGAGATTTGAAGCTCAGAAGTGCATTGGGCAATTGATTGCGATACATAGCTTTAAATTACGTTCTGCACACATGTCTCAGATAAGTCGATATACAATGCCATAGGACTTGTACCTTGGATGATTGAATGTAGAGGAGAACATCCACTCAAACAGGGATAATCAATAGGATCAGGAAGATAGTCGGTAGATTTTGGAACAAGGGTGAATTTAGTATTTGTATCAAAAGTTCTTTAGCAATTGGGTTTTGGTTAGAGAGTGAATATCAATGTCAGCACATGTGAAGGGTCAGTCACAATGATGAACTGGGGAAAATATGTAGGAAAGCCGATATCAATAGAGACATTAGGAAAACAGGCAAAGTACAGGGTGAGTGATAGTATTAGACATTTTCAACAGTTTTGAGGTTGAATATATTAGGAAGAAACAAATATGTAGTCACCGATAGGATTGACATTTGAGAGCGTTATGCAAGCTGGACATGGATGTTTTTAGTAATCCATGTTCAGTGTCCATTTAGGCTTTGGTACAATCACACGTGTGAATTTTGCATTTTGCGTCCAGAATATTACTGTGATAACATGCATATTTAGATCAGGTGACATGAGTATTTCTTCCTCTATTACTGGGAGCAATATTTTGAAAACGTATAAATTAGTATTGGGGGTACAAAGAGGTGTACCCTGTGTCTATGAATATAGATAATGCATGAATAGACCATACTGTGAATAAATAATATAACTGGTTCCACTTTAAATCATGGATTGAATTGATATCAGAAAATATATAAGAAATCTTATATTGATATACAATCATTCATTCCAAACAGTTATACATCTAATTGTGAAATGATAGTTATGGTTTATCATGAAGGGTGTGTGAGTTTTGCTTAAACAATTATAAAGAAAATCGGAAATAATATGTTTGGAAAGAAGTCTCACGAATAGACCAGTTAAGAAACCTGGAGTAATGCATGTGTTCTGAAGCAGGAAGTGATTGAAAGTGAAACAAATGCCTATAAATTTGCCAACTTGTGCAAGAAATATATACCCTCTGATGTGCATAAACTGAAGAAATAGTAATGTACCAGTGTTGAATAAAAATGAACATCAAAATACAAATCATGTCCCATAAGAGTCTACTTGCATTGCTGTTAAACTGGGGCAGTTACTGTAGAAATATTAGGATAATGCTGCAGTCTTGCTGGGCACAATCAGGAGCCACTTGTCAAAAGAAACTAACTTTATTTTTAAAACCACACACGCCAAACAAAACAGCCTCTCAGGAAAAACCCTCAGAGCCCCAACTGCCACCACTGGCTTCCCAAAAGCCTCTTCCTCCCACACAAGCCTCTCTCCACCTCCCACAATCCTCCTGCTCTTGAGGCCGATTGGCTAGGTCATGTGGGCAAAGCCAAATAAGTCCCCTAATGAGCAACTCCGTGGTCTGAAAGGGCAGGGAAACAGCCCAATGAGCATCACCGCAGAGGAGCCAATCAGCTAGATGTTGCTGTGAGCCAATCATCAGCCAGCAGCTGGAAGTTTGCTGGCTTCTGGAATTTTGCTGGGGCCCCTTCGGATGTGGCTCTCAACATCTCCCCCTCTCTGTTTAAACAACACACATGTGGCTTAGGGACAGTGCCTGCCTTAGGTTGTCCAATAGTACATATGGTCCTTACCCGTTAAGTTGGTACCATTGCAATTGGATCTTACCCATCACTGACTACCGGTCCAGTTTACAGCAACACCTGTGGAGAGGTCTTTGTACCACCGGGGGGTGGTGAGGTTCTTTGCCTCACCTCTAATGGCCCCCAAACATTAGCTGGACAATAATGACACACAGAAGAGAGGAAGATACACCAAGCCAATTGACGGCTCCTTTTGGAAAAATTGTACCACCGATGACATCATCAGCAAATATACCCGAACACTACCACAAGTCGCTGCACAAACAGGTAGTTTACAATGCATACAGGAGAGTTCTCAATGTGTCTAGGTAAGTTCTGAAAGCATTTCAGTGATGGCTATTGCAGAAGCTGTAGATTGGTTTTATCTTTGATTTCACCAGCACTGGGATGAAGATAGGAATTCTGGCAATAATGGCTAAAGAAAAATTATGTAACATTCCAGAAGGCACTGAAAGAAAACAATTTTCTTAACTATTTACATTGTCTTGAAGATAATTATTAAATATAATGAAAAGGAAAGGTGAAAGAAAGGAAACAGATCTGTTAACCTCCTTTTTTTCAAATTTTAAAACAAACCTCAACAGCTCTTTACCCAATTTAAATTAAACCATTTAAATAATGTGAATAAAAAAATATTTGGATCCATTTTTTTTATGAGCGCTCATCATATATCATATATGGACATACAAACATTCAAACATATAACACAAAACACAAGTGTGCACACATAATATAATACATACAACACATAACCTAATAGTAAAGGCCTTATAACTTTTTACACGTGAAATCTCCATTGCAATGTTCAAAAACTCTTTTGTCAAAAAATAGAACTGATCAGCAAAACATTAAACTAGGTCTGTATGAGCTCAAAAAACAAAATAGAATGTGGGAAAGGGCAATAATACAATAGATAATGAAAAAAGCATCCTGGTTCTATCTCAGATGTAAGGATAGTCAAACTGGAATTTTGGATATCAGCTGATAAGGCCTTGAGTCAAATCATCTTCTTTTTGGATGTGCCCTGATATGTCTTATAAAGAATAGATCTTTTCTGTCCCAGATTAGACTTTTTATATTGGAAAGTAAAGAGAAAACAGTAGAGAAAGGAGAAATCTTACCAGCAACTTCAAGGGATACTATAGCATTAACTATATACTGACTATCGGAAAATAAATTAAATACAGAATATTTAAATATCTCAAAAGCTTGTAATACTGCATTAAGCTCTACCTTTTGAGCTGATTGTTTGGGTACTAAAAATTTATAAGTTTTATCAGGTATAACTATTGCTGCTGTACCATTATTTGATACATCAGTGAATATATTTGAAGCATTCATGATAAGTGTTTTTCTTCTCAATTTTGGAAAAATTACAGGATGCGATGACCAAAAAGACAATAAAGGGTTAGATGGTAAGTGGTTATCAAATGAAACATTAGATTGGACCATGATTATTGGCCAAGTATTTAACTCATTAGCTAACTCATCAATTTGATTCAGAGTATATGGAGTAAAAATTTTATTGGAAGAAATTCCAAACACTCCCTTTGCTGCTTTAATTCCTTTGAGTATTAATTATCCTAAAGCCTCAGGATACCTAGTAAGAATAGTGTAAGGAGAATAAGATAAATGTATCCATAATAATGGACCTTCTTGCCAAAATACTCCTGTAGGAATATTTTTTGTTGTTAGTACAATAAATAATAAAGGCAAACTTATATCAATTCTATCCAAATGCATATTTTCCATATATGTTTCATTGATTTTTAATGCCTTTCTTGCTTCAGGGGTTAACATGCGGGGTGAATTTTTATCTGATAGACCTTTTAGGATATCAAATAAAGGTCCCAACTCTCCTGTTGGTATACCTAGATAAGGCCTTATCCAATTTATGTCTCCTAATAACTTTTGAAAGTCGTTTTGTGATTTGAGTTGATCTACTCGTATTTGAATTTTTGGTGGACTGACCATGGTTGAGGATAACAGAACTCCTAAATAATTAATTAGAAAATTTAATTGTACTTTATCTATTGCTATCTCTACATTATAATTTTTAATAAGTTTGTAAGTGTGGCATAACTTTCTAGCAATGTGTTTTTAGCTTTGTGTGCTAATAATACATCATCCATATAGTGAAATATTTGTGTTCAGAATTTTGATTTCTAAGTGGCTGGATTACTTTGTTAACATAAATATGACACATAGTTGGGCTGTTAGCCATCCCTTGAGGGAGTACTTTCCATTCATATCTCTGATCAGGACCTTCATGATTCAGTGCAGGGATAGTAAAAGCAAAACCTGGACTATCCTTAGGATGAATTATAATTGAAAAAAAAAACAATATTTAATATCTATAACTAAAACATACCAGGTTATTGGCAAAGCAGACAATTGAGGAATCCCTGATTGAGCAGGTCCCATAATAACCATCTCATTATTAATGGCCCTAAAATCTTGCAATAGTCTCCATTTACCAGATTTCTTTTTGATGACATAAATGGGAGTATTTTGGGGATATACAGTCGGTTGTATATGTCCTTCTGCTAATTGTTGTTTTACCAGGTCATGGACTGCTTGTATCTTTTCTTTAGTCAGGGGCCACTGAGGAAGCCATACTGTCTTTCTGATTTTCAGGTAATTTTTATTGTCTCAGTGGCCCTTTCTGAAAATCCAACCCATGTCTCTCTGTTCCTTGATCTATTTGTATTGGTGCTGCTATGACTTATTCTTGTTTTTCTAATCTTTTTTCTTTCCTAAAACCTTGTCTAGTCATCATAGTGGCTGCATTTTGGTTGATGTTATTTGTTAATGTCAAAGCTAATGGATCTAGGACATCTCATCCCCATAAATTTATGGGAAGATGATCCAATACATATGGCTGTATAGTTCCTTCACATCCTTTAGGATCCTTCCTATCTAATACCATTTTACTTCTATGGGGATTAGTCGCCACTTATAGGCCTCGAAGCGTTTGAGTGGCTTGTTGTAATGGCCAATGTTTTTGCCATTCTTGACGAGAGATGATGCTAATGTCTGCACCTGTATCCAGTAGCCCATTCAATTCATGCCCTTGAATATTTAGTTTTAGCATGGGGCGAGAATCTAAATTTAAAGAAAGCATAGCCAAATCTACACCTGTGGAGCCTAATCCCTTGGAACATCTTTCTACAGTACGACTGGAAAATTTATCATACAGGCTGGGTATTATTAGTAACTGTGCTATTCTATCTCCTTGTGAATTACTGATATGTCCTTTGGAGAACTGGCTATAATTTTTATTTCACCTTCATAATCAGGATCAATCACCCCAGGACTTATCATAAGTTCTTTTAGAGTAGAAGAGCTGCATCCCAATAATAAGCCCATGGTTCCTTTGGGAAGAGGTCCTTTTACCCCTGTGGGAATGATTTGAACTCCCATCTCTGGAGTTAGTACTGATCTGGCAGAGGCGCAGATGTCCAACACTGTGCTCCCTCTGGTTTGTCTGATGAGGGATCTGATGGACAATGTGTCCTGGGCACTACCCTGATGGGGTTGCTGGGTTCCTCCAGTGCTCTGTATAATTGTGGTTTGGGGCCCCGGAGCATTGGAACCCCCTGTCCATTTATTTGGCAATTGAGCCCAATGCCTTTCTCCATGATATCGTGGATAAACACCAGGTCCTTGTTCATTTTTTGATAATTGAGTACCCTCTATGGTGCTTTGAGAACAGCACTCATTAGCCCAATGTCTCCCTCTATGGCATTGTGGCCAAATACCTGGTATTCTACTCCTTTGATACCTAATATTGTTAAACCCTCCTTCTATGGGCCAATTACTTTTAAAATGTCCTGTTTCTTCACATTGGTAGCATGTTCTTGGTCTGGCATCTAAAGCCTGTTTTACTGTAGCTGCCACAATTTGCCCTTGTTCATTAATGTATCTGGCAACTAAAGCCTGTTTTACTGCAGCTGCCATGACTTGCTCTTGTTCATTAATGTCTCTACATAATTAAATCAATGTGTTTAAATCTTCATTTTTCCATGGTCTAATGATATCTCTGCAACAACGATTCGCTTGCTCATAAGCCAGTTGTTTTAGTAATGGCATTGCTTGTTCTGTATTCCCAAAAACTCTGGTAGCTCTTTGAATAAGCCTATCTACAAATTCAGCATAAGGTTCATTAGCTCCTTGTATTACCTTAGATAATTGACCTTGTAAACCTCCATGTTCTTGTAAAGTCTTCCATGCCTTAATTGCATCTACACCAATTTATGCACATACACCATGATCATATGCAATTTGCTGCTGCTGATCTTCATAAGGTCCCTTTCCTAACAACATATCTAGATTTCTCTGAGGATAACCAGCTCCTGCATTTCGCCTAGCTGTCTCCTTTCAACATTCCTCATTGGCAACCTTCCATAACATGCATTGTCCTCCATTTAGCACAACATTACACATATTAGCCCAATCCACTGGCTTCATGTTCAAGTTGTTAATGGATTCGACCATGATTACATTGAAAGGTGCTTGAGGACGATAGGTTGTTACAGCCTCTTTTAGCTGCTTCACTGTTTTGAAATTTAAAGCATGGTAAACACGCTGCCCTCCTCCCTCAAATACAGGGCATGTTAATATTTGAGATCTTGTCTCAGGATCCTAACTATCAACTGCGGGAGTTGGGGGCCTCCCAGCATAAGAAAGTGGCCTTGTTATTTGGACACTTATGTCATCTGGTGATAGAAAGGTGTTAGTAGCAGTCTCCTGTTGTAAATTTCCCCTGATGTTTTTTACTGTTTTACACTTTCTTTCTCTGTCTAACTAGCTTTAGAGGCCTTCTCTTTTACTTGAATTTTTTCCTCTGTCTGACTAGTTCGAGAGACGTTCTCTTTTACTTGAATAGTTTCCTCTATCTGACTAGCTTGAGAGACCTTCTCTTTTACTTGAATTTTTTCTTCTGTCTGACTAACTTGAGACACCTTCTGTTTTACTTGAATCAATATGTCTTCTTCTTCCTCTACCATTGACTGAACTGAAGGCTTTGAACTAAGCAAACAAGATATGAATGTCCACAATGGCAATGTGCCAACTGGCAGAATCCCTGGGCTTTTCTTTTCTATTCTTTTTAAATCTGCACCATGATGGTTCCATTGTGATATATTTAACAACTCCTCCTTAAAAAGCCATGGTCTACATTTTTGTATTGTATCAACAATTGCCATGACTGCTCTTGATTTTACTGGGATGCCTCCTTCCTCTAACAATTTACTTAACACTTTTTTATTTTGTTTTTTACTAATTTTTGATCCCATATTTCTACTATAATACAAACCAACAAGATAACACCAAACAAAAAAAGAGATAGAACGAAATAAAAATGGAACAACAAAAAATTATTATAGCCTTTCTCCCTATCTGTTCCTCAGACACAAATAGTTTTTCCTCAGATGTGAGCAGTTTTTCTTCCATCTCACTCATCTCCAGGGACAGGCAACTTAAAACAAAAGAGGAATCATAAAATGGCTACCCATCCTCTCGCCCTGCCCTCAAGAGCGAGCAGTTTACCTTTTCAGTTACCCTCAGTCGCTCCCCATATGAGCCATCAAATGCCGCTGTCTGGCTGGGCACAATCAGAATCCACTTGTCAAAAGAAACTAACTTTATTTTTAGAACCACACACGCCAAGCAAAACAGCCTCTCAGGAAAAATCCTCAGAACCCCAACTCCCAACACCAGCTTCCCAAAAGCCTCTCCCTCCCACACAAGCCTCTATCCACTTCTCACAATCCTCCTGCTCTTGAGGCAGATTGGCTGGGTCACGTGGGCAGAGCCAAAAAAGTCCCCCAATGAGCAGCTCCATGGTCTGAATGGGCAGGGAAACAGCCCAATAAGCATCACCGCAGAGGAGCCAATCAGCTAGATGTTTCTGGGGCTGCTGTGAGCCAATCATAAGCTGGAAGTCTGAAAGGCGGGGAAACATCTCAATGAGCATCTCCAATGAGCATCACCACAGAGGAGACAATGAGCTAGAAGTTGCTAAGGCCGTTGTGAGCCAATCATCAGCCTGCAGCTGAAAGTTTGCTGGCACCTGGAAGTTTGCTGTGGCCCCTTCGGCTGTGACTATCAACAGGATACGTATGCACCATTCACTGAAGTTAGTTTTCAGTAATAGAAAACAAATATGAATTTCAGGTGGATGAATATTTCTGAAAATAATCTTGTGAAAAGTTGATTATAAATCCACATACTTGAACATGAATGAATTTAGGGAGTGTAAATAAGACACATATATTTCATATTTTGAAAAATCTGGAGAGTGTGTATGTGTGTATACACACACACACACACAAATTTTAAAATGTAGCAACATATATGCCAATCAAAATTCACCATGAAATATACATCATTCACAGATCTAAAAATATTCAATTTTCTTAACAGGGATTTATGTATAATGTTGTTCTCCTAGGAAGCTCACCCATAGGTTCAATTTTCAGTTCCAACAGCATCTAGGAGGAGTGATCTCTTCTCAAAATTTGTATCTGCCAAATCAGCTACCGCACAAAAATATACACGTGATAAAAGGTAGGATTCTTTATGTGCATATAAAATAGATGTGCTGAATAGGATACAGAGAAAGGGAGACAGGAATTCACATATTTGTTAAAAACACATGGAGGACTATTTCAATTAAAAATTGACTAGAATTATAACACCTACTTGCAAAAGGCAAGTCCAAATATATACCATGCCTTCTCTAAACAGCTTCTATTTCTTTTCTGTTAGGATTCTTTTTCTCCATCATATTAGGATTAGTAGTCAGATTCTAGTACAGTATGGGTTAGTGTCAGGGATTCAGTATTTCAAATGGAAAATAGGAAAATGAATCCAATGTGTATGCAAACATATGCTAAACAAAAATCTTTCCACTCTCATCCAGAAAAATGCCTTGACATTACCTTCGCCCCAAGTAAGACACAATTAGAGGAGAAGAATTAGAAAATCTGTTAATACATATCTGGAATGGAAAATGCTCAGGAGTTCACAACCTTGAAGGTGGTAGAGGAGTTTCCAAAACTAAGGGAAAGGGTTAACACTCCAGAAACATGGAGCTCTGCTTGCCTAAAGACTTCTTGAGAAACTGCCTCTGAGGTTGGGCACTTGAAATATACGTTGTTATCAGAAGCTTTAGCTTTCTTTGTAGTGAGACCATCAAAGCTGGGTCTTCATCTATGTGACCTGGAGGATGTTGTTTCTTATTTTCCTAATGAACATGTGGCAGCAGTTCTGAATTCTCTCTTTGTAGGTATACTGTGGCAACTTGGGGCTAAGTGTCTCCCTGTTTGGACTGTGAACCCAGTTGGTAATCCTCCAGTTTTCGTGGTGTTTCTTGCTGCTGCACTTGGAGTTTGGTATTTGCTTCTTGAAATACAAGGATTTCAACTGGGGCACAGTGCTGGAGGGATTTCTGTCACATGTGGTGTGTCAGGGTCTGCATATAAATGCACCAACCAGGCTTCTATCGCACATGCTTGCCCCCTTGACCATAGCAACTTGATTCTGAACATTGCCCTGAAAAATCTCCATATAATAAGATGCCTTTACATATAAGGGTCTGCTGGCTGCAGCATGTCAGTCACAAGCCATTTGGAAGCCAATGGCAGATCCACATGGCCCCAACACAGATGTTTTATCACACACCTGCACATCACTGCTCTAGGCCCCAACTCAGCAGTCTCCAAATTACTGGCATCTCTGTTCTACACCATTCTCATGAAACCAAGTCAATCAAGGCACTGTCTTGTACACTCATGATCAACAGCATAAGATCCAAAGTTACTCCAGTGCCATCTGGTCATGGGAATTTAAAAAATGTCATGGTACTTATCTAGCCATTTTTAAAGGATGAAGTTGGAGGCACTGTGGGTTTAAATTTATTCAGGAACCATTAAATGTTGAGGAAGTTTATTTCAATGAAAGTTCTGGAGAACTCTCAGAGGAAAGTCTTCCCAAAGAGTGACCAAAAAGTCACATGAAGCCAGGCCCATTGAGGTCTACAATATGAGGTCCATGTGAGTTTTGACTCTCAACTATTGCTGCCAAGTCTTTCAGAATGAAATCATGTGATATCCTGGCTGAGATTCCCAGTGTTCTGTGGAAAGCTACCCTGGTCCAAGATCTCAGTTTCCAAGAGCGACTCTCATGCATGGCCTCCTAAAACCCCAACACAATTCATGGCAATACTTCTCTGACGTCAGTTCTAGACCTCAGTCTCTAAGGGTATCACACCAGAGTTCAAGCCCAGGTGGACCCAGTCATCACTTCCAACCACCACACAAATAAACACAATTAAAACCAAAACACTCCCACAAGGCCCTCATCCTCTTCCATATAGACACTAATCATAACCTCTTGCTGGAGTTTTCCATGAGGGGCGCAGCCCAAGACAGTGTTCAAAAGAGCTCCCTTGCCACTTATTTTCCTAAAGTCAGCGTGGTTTTTTACCATTTTTGTTTTGGATACACACATGGAATCTTTCTTTAGATCCATGAGGTGCTGAGAATCTAAGCCACAGCATCACACAGGGCCAAAAGGCTGAATCAGACACATCCTTATCCTAAGCAATTAAACAAAGAGTGACAGGTGATGCGCATGCATTTCCATTTGAAAACAGTTTTCATCAGTCTTCCCAAATGGGTGGACTGAGGCAAAGACCTCCTGACATTCAGGTCAACAGAACAATAGGTAAGCAAAAGGCCAAAAGAAGGGTTTTTCCACTGAGACATTACTGGTCACACTGATATCTGTGTTTTCTTAGATGCTCCCATTTCCTTCAGCTATCCAGTACATGGCCATGTCACAGAGCTTGGAGGGGTACATATCTTGGACACAAATCCATAAGACTATTTTGGAGAGTGGCCAGAATTTAGGAAGAAAACATGAACTTAGGAATTTAGTAGGTGTTGCACATCTATAAGACAAGCCACAGTCCATTAATATATCGGGCAGGATGAATGCTGGGAAGCTTCCTAATAGACAGGACACATCCTTGATGCATTCTCTTTTCTAATGTCTTCAACCATGAACACAGTGGAATACATAGATAAAGAAATACTCACCTTGTCAAACGACCTACTATAAAGAGTCCACACCAAACCAAAAAAAACCCCGCCTTTTCCACCTATTCTCAGAAGATGAGACAGAACCAAAAACTCACACCCACACCCACAAAGGCACCTCCTTTCCCCAAGTAGGTCTGTGACTATACAGTGTGTCCTCTGAATGGTGGGCCATACTATGTTACCTCAAAATGGCCTGTCTTGTCTCAGATATGTTTTCTTTGGCCAACTCTGTGAAGTTGTGAGGATCCATTGGTGAGCCACTTTCTGCTTTCTCAGGAAGGGCCCCTCTTCAGAGCTTTTCTGGCATTTGGCCATCCTCACATCAGTAGGTACCAAGAAAGACTGACTCTGTCCTTGGTAAATCCAAACAAGTGAGACCACTGGGACTGGTACTGGGACTGGCTCTGTGTGCCTGGTTTCCTGGATCCCAAGTTCAGAGATTCCATCACCAAGAAAGTGAGGTAGGTCACTTCCTTCAGGAACTGAATGAGGTCACAGCCTTGGCAACCACTTTGTCCTAACAGATGCTTCCAAGGGTCCCATGAGATGGAGGCTGCACCTACTTCCTCTGACATTTTCATAAGTTAGAATGGTATATCAACCATAGGTACTGGGGAACAGCTCTCCACAGAGGCTTGGTTTGGTCCATCTTCTCTACATTAAGAAGAGAGATTCTGATTAATACACAACCCTTTATCCTGACCATGTTTTTTTGCCATGGAAGATGACTTTTGCCCTCTCAGGTCGTTCATAGCATCCTACACATTCTCCAGGGATTATTTCTACATGGACCTTTGAGGTTCTCAGCAGGTGGAAGATCCATACATTCCTGTATTGTAATACCAACTCTGTCTCTGCTCTTCTGTAAAGTTAGATTGAGGAACAGTGTATGGTTAGGATTAATAACATGTTCAATATGGGTTAGGAATCATTCTGCTTGATGAACAATGTTATTGGAAACCTGCGATATTTACATGAAAATATAGGTGAAATATAAGTATTGAAATATAAATCTAGGTAAGATTTGAATCCTAGAAGGGAATTTGGCCTTTGAGTGGGATACTTAGCTTTGAATTATGTTCTGCACATATGTCTCAGATAAATTGATATGCAATGGCATAGATCCTTGTACCTTCGATGATTGAATGTAGAAGAGAGCATCCAGTTAAAAAAGGGATTTTTGCTAGGATTAGGAATATAGTTGGTAGGATTACGAAGAAGATTGAGTATAGAATTTGGACCAAAAGTTCTTTAGCAATAGGGTTTCTGGTAGAGATTGAATATAAATGTCAGCACATGTGAAGAGTCAGTCACAATGATGAACTGAGGAAAAAAGTAGGAAAGCAGATGTGAATAGAGAGTAGGAAATCAGGCAAATTATAAAATGAGTGAGAGGTTTAGACAGTTTCAACAGGGTGAGATTGAAAATGTAGTCTTAGGAAGAAACACATATGTAATCACCAATAGGATTGACATTTGAGAGCATTAGGCAACCTGGACATGGATGTTTTTAGTAATCCATGTTCACTTTCCATTTAGGCTTTGGGACAGTCATAAGTGTGACCTTTGCATTTTGTGTCCAGAATATTACTGTGATAAAATGTATATGTAGATCAGTTGACATGCATATTTTTTCCACCATTTCTGGGAGCAATATTTTGAAGATATAGAAATTATTGTTGGGAGTACACAGAGGTGTACCATGTGTCTATCAATATATAGACAATGCATGAATAGACCATACTGTGAATAAAAGATATAACTGGTTTCACTTTGAATAATGGATTGAATTGATATCTGAAAGTATACAAGAAATCTTATATTGATGTACAATCATTCATTTAAACCAGTTTTACATCTAATGGTAATATTAGTGTTATGTTTTATCATGACGGGTGTGTCAGTTTTGCTTCAAAAGTGATAATGGAAATCGAAAATAATGTGTTTGGAAAGAAGTGTCACAAAAAGAGAAGTCAAGAAACATGGAGGAATACATGTGTTCTGAAGCAAAAGTGATTGAAAGCAAAACAAATGTGTATATATTTGCTAAATTGTGGATGAAATATACATCCTATGATGTGCATTAACTGGAGAAATAGTAATGTACCAGTGTTGAATAAAAATGAACGTCAAAATACACATTATATCACATAGGAATCTTCTTGCATTGATGTTAAACTGGGTCAGTTACTGTATAAATATTAGAATTTTATTTTGGTGTTATAATACAATTTATTTTAGCACTAGCATGCCACAGAATGTAGAAGAAAGAGCAATGGATTTTTAGTTATAACACTAATAATCTAGCATTTAATGATTATTTTGGGGAGTCTAGAATTTACATAAGGCTATGCAACATAATTTTTTGTATTTAACATTCATAAAATCTTGGAATTTTGGTAATATTTCTCCTTTTTTATTTTTTCAGTTGTTGATAGACCTTCATTTTATTTATTCTTATGTGGTGCTGAGAATATAACCAACTGCCTCACACATGCTAGACAAGCATGTTAACACTGAGTCACAAACCCAGCCCCTCCACTTTTATCTTTTCATCAAACACTCCTGTCCCTCTTCTTTACTCACTTTCTTCCTCATTTTCCCCCTTCTCTCTCTTCCTTTTTCATTTTCCCTCCATAAGTATTTTTCTCTCATAGCATTACAAACAGTACTATGCTATGAAATTTACATTTAAAACTGGTTTTTATAGTCATTCTTTTTTCTTGAGAAAATTTAAAAATTATAACCACCTGATAAATATATTACAATATATTTATTATGCATATGTATCTATATTCATGCATATGTGTTACATATATATATATATATATATATATATATATATATATATATATATATACATATATATTTAAAATTACTTTGATTAGCCTGTTAGAAATAATATAGACCAAGTCTTTCTTAATTCTCAAGTCTTCCAGAATTAACATCTTACAGTGAAAATCAAATAAACATATTTATGTAAACAGGTATCATTCTTATTTATCAATACTGATAATTTAAGGTTTTTATATCACATTTAGCTGTAATATGGCATATTAACTCTTTTGAATTAGAGAATTTTTTTTTGAACAACCTATTATTTAAGGACCATATGCACTGACATTTTAAATGGCTTTCTTGTGATTTCACTTTCTATCAATCGGATATTAATTGCCAAATACTTATTTTAGTAATTTTCATATTCATAATTGATATAAAGTCAATTGATTAATTCTTTTTGTAAGGAGGTACTAATTACAGTAGGGACAGTATTAATAATTCTAAATCTTTATAAAAATGGTACAAAAATATTTTCATGCAAAATTATGTATAATTGCATGCTCTAAATGTTTGATTGTTGATACATATAATAAAGAGCTTTTGATGAGTCTCTTCCCCAGTAAAACAGAAAATGCAAAGATATAGTTGGGTATGTATGTCCAAACAAACATATGGAAAAATACACATTATCATCTAGAAACTATTAAATAAAAGATGAAAAGAACGATCCAACACATTGTACCAACTTGTCAGATGAGGTAGTATTCTGGAAGAATAGCCTAAGTCTAGACCTGGTCCATGTCAAAATATTCACAAAAAAATAAAATATGAAAAATATAGGAAATGCTATGAGTTTTTCTTGAAGGTAAGTGGATTATCCTTTAATCTCAATTATGTGCATTTTTAAAAGCCAGTTTTCTGGTAAAATAAATTTGTGATAGTTACAAGCACACAAAACAAAGTTTCTGCTTAGCAAAATGAATCCATCTCAACTCTTTTTTAGCTGATTTCTTCCCACTCAACTTTAAACCTTTATTTATTTATTTTTTATTGGTTGTTCAAAACATTACAAAGCTCATCCTATATCATCTTTCATACATTTGACTCAATTGGGTTATGAACTCCCAATTTTCCCCAAATACGAGTTGCAGAATCACATCGGTTACACATTCACATTTTTACATAATGTCATATTAGTGACTGTTGTATTCTGCTACATTTCCTATCCCCTACTATCCCCTACTATACCCCCTCCCATCCCCTCCCATCTTCTTTCTCTACCTCATCTGCTGTTGTTCACTTCTCTCCCTTGCCCCACCTTTCCCCAATTTTCCCTACCCCATTGTTTGAAGATGCTATCCTACTTCCATTGCATGCTTTTAGCCCCTTTTTCAAATATAAGAAAGTTGTAATTTTGAGGATTGGTTTCTGTGTCCTCTATTCTGTACCATTGTTCCACCTGCCTATTTTGTTACCAGTACCACGCTGTTTTTGTTACTATTGCTTTTAGTACAGTTTGAACTCTGGTATCACTATACCTCCAGATTCATATTTTCTTTTTAGAGTTGCTTTTGCTATTCTGGGTCTTTTGTTTTTCCAACTTCTAAGATCTTCTTCTCTCTCTCTCTTTAGGGTTCTGTAGTTTTCAGTATATAAAACTTTCACGTCTTTTGTTAGGTTGATTCCCGAGTATCTTATTTTATTTGAGGATATTGTGAATGGAGTGGTTTTCCTCATTTCCATTTCAGAAGTTGTGTTGCTGACATACAGGAATGCCTTTCATTTATGCGTGTTAATTTTATATTCTGCCACTTTGCTGAATTCATTTATTAACTCTAGACGTTTCATTGTAGACCCTTTGGGGTCTGTTAAATATATTTTCATGACATCTGCAAATAGCGATAATTTAAATACTTCTTTTCCTATTTTTATGCCTTTAATTTTTTTTGTCTGTCTAATTGTTCTGGCTAGTATTTCAAGAACTAAATTGAATAGAAGTGGTGATAGAGGACATCCCTGTTTTGTTCCAGATTTTAGAGGGAATGCCTTCAGTTTTTCCACATTTAGGATGATGCTAGCCTGAGGTTTAGCATATATAGCTTTTACAATGTTGAGGTAAGTTCCTGTTATCCCTAGTTTATCTAGTGTTTTGAACATAAAGTGATGCTGAACTTTGTCAAATGTTTTTTCTGCATCTATTGAGATGATCATATGGTTCTTGTCTTTATGTCTATTGATGTGGTGAATGGCATTTATTGATTTCCGTATATTGAACAAGCCTTGCATCCCAGGGATGAATCTTACTTGATCATGGTGCACAATTTTTTTGATATGCTTTTGTATTCGATTCGCCAGGATTTTATTGACAAGTTTTGCATCGAAGTTCATTAGAGATATTGGTCTGTAGTTTTATTTCTTTGAAGTGTCTTTGTCTGGTTTCGGGATCAGGGTGATTTATCCTCATAGAATAAATTTGGAAAAGCTCCTTCTTTTTGTTTTTCTTGAAGTAGCTTGAAAAATATTGGTATTAATTCTTCTTTAAAGGTTTTGTAGAACTCCGCTGTATACCCATCCGGTCCATGGCTTCTTTTGGTTGGTAGTTTTTGATGGCTTCTTTCATTTCTTCCTTTGTTATTGGTCTGTTTAAATTGCGTGTGTCTTCCTGACTCAATCTGGGCAGATCTTATGACTTAAAAAATTCATCAATATCTTCACTATCTTCTATTTTATTGGAATATAGTGTTTCAAAATACTTTCTAATTATCTTCTGTATTTCTGTAGTGTCTGTTGTGATATTGCCTGTTTCATCCCGTATGTTAGTAATTTGAGTTCTCTCTCTTCTTCTCTTCATTAGCATGGCTGTGGGCCTGTCAATCTTATTTATTTTTTCAAAGAACCAACTTTTAGTTTTATCAAATTTTTTATTTTTTTTTGTTTCAATTTTGTTGATTTCTGCTCTAAATTTAATTATTTCTTGTCTTCTACTACATTTGCTGTTGTTTTGCTCTTCCTTTTCTAGGTTTTTGAGGTGTAGTGTGAGTTCATTTATTTGTTGATTTTTTTCTTTTTTTGAGGAAAGAACTCCAAGAAATGAACTTCCCTCTTAAACTGCTTTCATTGTGTCCCATCGATTCCGGTATGTTGTGTCTGTATTGTCATTTGTCTCTAAGAATTTTTTTTTTATCTCCTCCATTATGTCTTCTGTAACCCATTGATCATTCAGTAGCATGTTGTTCATTTTCCATGTGATGTAGGATTTTTCCTTCCTTCTTTCATCATTGATTTCCAGTTTCATTCCATTATTATCAGATATAGTGCATGGTATAATCTTCATGCTTTTATATTTACTAAGAATTGCCCTATGGCATAATATATGGTCTATCTTTGAGTAGGATCCATGTGAAACTGAAAAGAACGTGTATCCACTTGATGATGGCTGATATATTCTATATATGTCGTTTAAGTCTAGGTTACAAATTGTGCTGTTGAGTTTGATAGTTTCTTTATTCAGTTCTTGTCTAGAGAATCTGTCTAATGCCGAGAGTGGTGTCTTGAAGTCACCCATAATTATTGTGTTGTAGTCTATTTGGCTATTGAACTTGAGGAGAGTTTGTTTTATGAACATTGCAGCTCCATTGCTTGGTGTATACAAATTCATAATTGTTATGTCTTGTTGGTGGATGGTTTCTTTTAACAGAATATAGTGTCCTTCTTTATCCCTTTTGATTAACTTAGGTTTGAAGTTGATTTTATTCCACATGAGTATGGCCACTCCTTCTTGCTTCTGAGGGCCATGTGAGTGGTATGATTTTTCCCAACCTTTTACCTTCACCCTGTGTATGTTTTTTCCTATCATATGAGTCTCCTTAAGGCAGCATATTGTTGGATTTATTTTTTTTGATCCAGGTTACTAGCCCATTCTCTTGATTGGTGAATTTAGGCCATTAACATTTAAGGTTACAATTGAAATATGATTTGTTCTTCCAATCATGTTTATTTATTTATTATGTTTTAGTTTGGCTAGTTTTTACTTTTTTGGTTATTTTCCTCCCCCTTTACTGAGATACCTCCTTCTGTTAGTTTTCGGCACTATTTATCAATTCCTCTTCTTGTAGTATTTTGCTCAAAATGCTTTGCAGTGCTGGTTTTCTGGCTGCAAATTCTTTTAGCTTTTGTTTATTGTGAAAGACTTTAATTTCGTTTTCAAATCTGAACCTTAATTTTGCTGGATACAGTATTCTTGGTTGGAATCCATTATTTTTCAGCATTTGAAATACATTGTTCAAGGATCTTCTCGCTTTCAAAGTCTGTGATGAAAAATCAATCATTAACCTAATTGGTTTTCCCCTGAATGTAATCTGCCTCCTTTCTCTTATAGTGTTTAATATTCTCTCCTTGTTCTGTATGTTGGCTATCTTCATAATTATATGTCTTGAAGTTTGTCTATTATGATTTTGAATGTTTGGGGTCCTGTAGGCTTCCAGGATTTGACAATCCGATCCATCTTTCATCTCTGGGATGTTTTCTAGAATTATTTTATTTAATATGTTCTCCATTCCTTTGGTTTGAATCTCTATGCCTTCTTCTATCCCAATGACTCTCATTTTTTATGACATCCAATATCTCTTGAATAGATTGCTAGTGGGATTTAAGCCTCTTTTCTGTGTTGATTATATTCTTTTCAAGTTGATAAACTTTGTCTTCATTATCTGATATTCTGACTTCTGCTTATCTAGTCTATTTGTAATATTCTCGTTTGAGTTTTTAATTTGGTTAATACTTTCCTGCATTTCTAGTATTACTGTTTGATTTCTTTTAAGATCTCTATCTCCTGGTAAAGCTCGTTGTTTCCCATTTGAGTTTGTTTGTTTAATTCATTTTCAAATATACTTTTATTGCTTGGACTTGCTGCCTCATGTCTTCTCTAATATTCCTTTCCATCTGAGTTAGGTATGCCTTAAGTTCTTTCCCTATCCCTGTTTCTGATGCTTCTAGGTCCTCCTGTAGAATTAAGTTGTCCTGCATTGTTTGTACTCCTTTCTTTCCCTTGTTTTTTCATGATGCTCATGTTACTTTCCAGCTCTATTTGATTGCTGTGTTTCTGTTTTATTCTATAGATTTGTTTCGGTGTTGTGTATCTCTGTTGTCTCTCCTTTGTGTTGGTAGACTATGCCTGCTAAAGTGGATTCCACTTGTAGGGAATTCCGAAGGCCGAGCTCCAGTGACGTCACCCCTCTGCTTTGGCGGGCCCAGGCTCCTTGCCGAAATGTTCGAATACGGGGATGGAACTGGACTGTCTCCAGTTGGTTTCAGCTCTAGGTCACTGGCGGGTGGGCAATCACTAGCCACCCAGTGGCGCAGTCGGTCTCCTGCGCGCCGGGGTTCTCCAGACGCCCAGTCACGCGGACAGCAGGTGGACTGTCACCTGCGCTTCTGTGTTCTCCAGCTTCCCAGTCACAAGAGCCTGGCCTCTAGTCCCCTGGTTTCTCCTGCTAGTCCTGGTTTCTCCTGCTAGACTAGATTTCCCCTGAGTGATGCTTCTCTGCAGTTCAATCTGTATTCTGGGCCTGTCATTTGTTGGGTGTGGAGGGTGTCTATTGGAACCCAGACACTCTATTGTTTTGAGGATCAGTCAGACCGGATCTCCGGTTGCACATTTGGCTCATTTTTCAGACCCAATTACCAGATCTCAGTGCTAAAAATCTTTCTTATAGGTTTTGGTGCACCCCCATTTTGCTGTAAGTTCTTAACAAGATAGTTTTTTGTGGTTCTATCTCGTTATTCACCTGTGCAGTGGCGCGTTACACTGGGTGTGATGCACTCTATTCGTGGCCATCAGGCAATGATGAAATATTATGCTTTGTATGCAGCATTTACTGAAGTTAGTTTTCAGTATTAGGAAACAAATATGTATTTCAGGTGAATGAATAATCTGAATTTCTGAGAATAATCTTGTGAAAAGTTGATTATAAATCCACATACGTGAATATGAATGATTTTAGGGAGTGTATAATAAGACACATATATTTCATATTTTGAAAAATCTGGAGAGTGATATATATATATATATATATATATATATATATATATATATATATATACACAGAAACACACTCACAGACATTAAAAAGTAGCAATATATATTCCAATCGAAATTCAAAATGAAATATATATCCTTCACATATCCAAAAAAATACATTTTACTGAAAATGGATTTATGTATAATGTTGTTCAACTAGGAGGCTCACCCATAGGTTGAAATTTCAGTTCCAAAAGGGTTTAGGAGGAGTGATCTCTTCTCACAATTTGTATCTGCCAAGTCAGCCACCTCAGAAGAAAGTCTGTGTGATACCAGGTAGTATTCTATATGAGCATATAAAAATACATGTACTGAATAGGTGACAGAGAAAGGGGAGAGGAATTCACATATTTGTTAACGTTAAAAACACATGGAGAAATATTTCAATAAACATTGACTATATTTATAACTCCAACCCCATATAATGCAAAAGGGAAGTCCAAGTATACACCATGCCTTCTCTGAACTGTTTGTATTTCCATTCTGTTAGGGTTACTATTCTCCATCATATTAGGATTAGTAGTCAGAGTCTAGTAGGTTATGGATTAGTGTCAGAGATTCAGTATTTCGAATAGAAAATAGGAAAATAAACCCATTGTGTTTGCAAATATGTGTGATACAAAAATCTTCCCACTCTCATTCAGAAAAATGCCTCGACATTACCTTCTCCCCTAATAAGACACAATTAGAGGTGAAGAGTTAGAAAATCTGTGAATACATATCTGGAATGGAATATTCTCGGTGTTCACAAGCTTGGAGGTGGTAGAGGAGTTTCCAAAAGTAAGGGACAGGGTAAACACTCCACAAACATGGAGCTCTGCAGGCCTAAAGACATATTGAGAAACTGCCTCTGAGTTTGGGCACTTAAAATGTATGTTGTGGTCCGAAGCTTTAGCTTCCTCTATAGTGAGAGCATCAAAACTGGTCTGCATCTATGTGACCTGGGGGACATGGTATCTTATTTTCCAATGAACATGAGGCAGCAGTGCTGAATTCTCACTTTGTAGGTAAACTGTGGCAACTGGAGTCTAAGGGTCTCTCTGTGTGGACTGTGAAGCTAATTGATCATGCTCTACTTTTCTTAGTAGAGCACTGGGAGTTTGTTATTTGCTTCACAAATACAAGGAGTTCAACTTGGTCAGAGTGCTGGAGGGAGTTCTGTCACATGTGGTGCCTCAGGGTCTGCAGGAGAATGCACCAGTCAGGCTTCTATTTCACATAGTTTGCCCCCTTGACCATAGCATCCTGATTCTGAACATTGCCCTGAAACCTCTCCATATAACAAGATGCCTTTACATATAAGGGTCTGCTTGCTGCACCATGTCAGTTACAAGCCATTTGGAAGCCAATGGCAGATCTACATGGCCCCAACACAGATGTTTTATCACACACCTGCCCACCACTGTTCTAGGCCCACTAGTCAGCAGGCTCCAACTTACTGGCATCTCTGTTCTACACCATTTTTAAGAAACGCAGTCAATCAAAGCACTGTCTGGTATACTGATGATCAGCAACTGGACATCAAAAAGTTCTCCAGTGCCACCTGGTCATGAAAATTTCAAAAATTCCATGGTATTTCTCTAGCCATTTTTCAAGGATGAAGTTGGAGGCACTATGATTTTCAATTCACTCAGGAACCATTAAATGTTGAGGAAGCTCATTTCAATGAAAGCTCTGGAGAACACTCACAGGCAAGGCTTCCCAAAGGGTCGCCAAAAGGTCACATGAAGCCAGGCCCATTGAGGTCTGCAATGTGAGATCATGTGTGTTTTGCCTCTCAACTATGGCTGCCAAGTCTTTCAGAATAAAATCATGTGATATTCTGGCTGAGATTCCTCGTGCCTTGTGGAAAGCCTTTCTGGGCACAGATCTCAGTTTCAAAGGGCGACTGTCATTCATGGCCTCCTAAAATCCCAACACAACTCATGGCAATAATTCTCTGAGGTCAGTTCCAGAACTCAGTCTCTAAGGGGAATCACACCAGAGTTCAAGACCAGGTGGAGCCAGGCATCTTTTTCAACCGCCACACAAACTTCCAAAATTAAAACCCAAACACTCCCACAAGGCCCTCATCTTCTTCCATATAGGTACTCATTATAAACTCTGGCTGGAGGTTTCCATGAGGGATGCAGAACAAGATAGTGTCCAAAGTTAGCTCCCTTGCCCCTCATTTGCCTAAAGTCGGGGTGGCCTGAACACCTTCCTGTGAACCTGGAGTGATCAAATAGTGTGCCGTTAATACTGCTCTGCTTCTCCAATTTGAGGACGACTGACTGTGGGGTTTAGATTCTTTATGTGAATTGGAAGCATGAGAAAATGCAAGCACCTTTGGGCTTGCCTCTCCTTGGCTTTGAAGAATGCATTTGACCCAAAGAATCCCTCTTCTCACTTGATGGAGGTCAGGAACCTTACAGAGGAAGGCAAGAGACTTCATCCGCAATGACTGATCTTTTGATCATTTTGGTTTTGGATGAACACATGGGATCCATCAGGTGCTGAGAATCTAACCACAGCCTCACACAGGGCTAAGAGGCTGTTTCAGAAAAATCCATTTCCAAAGCAATTAAGCAAAGAGCAACAGGTGATGTCCATTCATTTCCATTTGAAAACTTTTTTCTTCAGGCTTCACAAAGAATTGGCCTGTGGTAAATACCTTCCTGATATTCAGGGCAACAGAACAATAGGTAAGCAAAAAGCCCAAATCAGGGTTTCTCCACTGAGACTTTCCTGGTCACACTAGCTACCCACTACATGGCCATATAACAGAGCTTTTAGGTGGAAAATATCTTGGACACAAAACCATGAAGCTATTCTGCAGAGTGTCCAGAATTCAGAAAGAAAACAGAAACTTATGAAGATATCAGGTGTTGCCCTTTGATAACAAAAGCCACAGTCCATTTATAAATTGGGCAAGATGAATGCTGGGAAGCTTTCTACTAGACAGGACACATCCTTTGATGCATTCTTATTTGTAATGTCTACAACCACGGACACAGTGGGATACACAGACATAAAAGCACTCGCATTCCAAAACGACTAACTAGAAACAGTCCACGCCAATCCAAACAAACAGTCTTTCCTACCTATTCTCAGAACATGAGACAAGACCATGAACATACACCCACACCCACAAAGGCACCACCTTTGCTCCAAGTAGTTCTGTGATTACCCAGAGTGTCCTCTGAATGGTGGGCCATACTATATTCCCCCCAAATGGCCTGTCCTGTCTCAAATCTGGTCTCCTTGGCCAATTCTGTGAAGTTGTCATTAGCCATGGGTGAGCCACTACCTGCTTTCTCAGGAAAGGCCCCTCTTCAGAGCTTTTCTGGCATTTGAACATCCTCACATCTGTAGGCACTAAGAAAGACTGACTCTGTCCTTGGTAAATTGAAGCAAGTGAGACCACTGGGCCTGGGACTGCGACTGGCTCTGGGTGCCATTCTTCCTGGATCCCAAGTTCAGAGAGTTCCATCACAAAGGAAGTGAGGTGAGGTCACTTCCTTCAGAAACTGAATGAGGTCACTGCTTTGGCAACAACTTTGTCCAAATAGTTACTTCTAAGGGCCCATGAGATGGAGGCTGTTCCTACTTCCTGTAACACTTTCAAAAGTTAGAATGGTATATCAACCATCGGCACCTGGGAACACCTCTTCACACAGGCCTGGTTTGGTCTATCTTCTCTACATTAAGTTGATAGAGGCTGATACAGACACATCCCTTCATCCTCACCAGGTTGTTTGCCATGGAAGATGACTTTTGCTCTCTCGGGAACTTCACAGCTGCCTACATCTTCTCCAGGGATTACTTCTACATGGACCTTTGATGTTCTCAGCAGGTGGAAGATTCCCTACATTCCGGTATTTAAAGAGAAACTCTGTCCCTCCTCTTCTGTAGAGTTAGATTGAGGTAACAGTGTATATTTAGGGTTAATAACGTGTTCGATTTGGGTTAGGAATCTCTCTGCCGGATGAATAATGGCATTGGGAACCTGTGATATTTACAAGAATATATAGGTGAAATATAAGTATGAAAACAGAAATGTAGGTAAGATATGAAGCCAGAAGGGCATTGGGCCCTTGAATGGGATACTTAGGTTTGAATTATGTTCTGCACATGTGTCTCAGATGAATTGATATAAAATGGCATAGGACCTTTTACCTTGAATGATTGATTGTTGAAGAGAACATCGAGTTAAAAAGTGATAGTCAGTAGGATTAGTAAGATAGTCAGTAGGTTTATAAAGAAGAGTGAGTATAGGATTTGGACCAAAAGTTCTTTAGCAATAGAGTTTCGGGTAGAGAGTGAATGTAAATGTCAGCATATGTGAAGTATGAGTCACAATTATGAACTAGGGAAAATATGTAGGAAAGCAGATATCAATAGAGATATTAGGAAATCAGGCAAAGTTTAAAGTGAGTGATAGAATTAGACATTTCCAACAGGCTTGAGGTTGAATATATAATCTTAGGAAGAAACAAATATGTAGTCATCAATAGGATTGACATTTGAGAGCATTAGGTAACCAGGACATGGTTGTTTTTGGTAATCCATGCTCACTTTCCATTTAGGCTTTGATACAATCATGAGTTTGACCTTTGCTTTTTGTGTCCAGAATATTACTGTGATAAAATGTATATATAGATAAGGTGACATCAGTATTTCTTCCACCATTTCTGGGAGCAATATTTTGAAGAGGTACAAATTAGTAATGGGGGGACAAATAGGTGTACACTGTGTTTATGAATATAGAGATAATGCATTAATAGACCATACAGTGAATAAATAACATAACTGGTTCCAACTTTAAATAATGGATTGAATTGAAATGTGAAAATATACAGGAAATTTTATATTGATATGCATACATTCATTCCAACCAGTTTTACATCTAATGGTAATATTAATGTTATAGTTTATCATGAAGAGTGTGTGAGTTTAGCTTCAAAATTGATTATGGAAATCGAAAATAATGTGTTTGGAAAGAAGTCTCATGAAAAGACCAGTCAAGTAACATGGAAGAATTCATGTGTTCTGAAGCAGGAAGTGAAACAAATTCTTATTAATTTGCTAACTTGTGGATGAAATATATGTCCTATGATGTGCAAAAACTGAAGAAATACTAATGTACCAGTGTTGAATTAAAATAAAGATCAAAATAGACATTAAGTCCCATAGGAATCTACTTGCATTGATGTTAAACTGGGTCTGTTACTGTAGAAATATTAGGATTTGTAAGCACCATTGATTGAAGTTAGTTCTCATACTGGGAAACAAATATGTATTTCAGGTAGATGAGTATTTCTGAGAATAATCTTGTGAAAAGTTGATTATAAATCCACATACATGAACATGAATGAATTGATGGAGTGTATATAAGAGACATATATTTCATATTTTATAAAATCTGGAGAGTGTGTGTGTGTGTGTGTGTATATATATATATATATATATATATATATATATATATATATATATATATATATATACAGAAAAACACAAAAATACATTAAAAAGTGTCAATATATATGCCAAACGTAATTTATCAGTAATATATATCATCCACAGATGAAAATATATTTATTTTACTGAACATGGATTTATGTATAAATTGTTCTACTGGGAAGCTCACCCATAGTTTTAATTTTCAGTTCCACCAGCGTTTACGAGATCTCTTCTCACAACTTGTTTCTACCCAGTCAGCCAACTCAAAAAAATGTACGTGTGAGACCACGTAGGATTCTATATTTGCATATAACAATACATGTGCTGAGTAGGCTACATAGAAAGGAAGACAGGAATTTACATATGTGTTAACATTAAAAACACATGGAGGACTATTTCAATTAAAAATTGAGTAGATTTAGAATACCTACCCTCTATCATGCAAAAAGGAAGTCCAACAATACACCATGCCTGCTGTAAACTGCTTGTATTTTCATTCTGTTTGGGTATTTTTCTCCATCATATTAGGATTAGTAGTCAGAGTCTAGTAGGGTATGAGTTAGTGTCAAGAATTCAGTATTTCAAATGGAAAATTGTAAAATGAATCAATGTGTATGCAAATGTGTGCTACACAAAAATTTTCCCACTCTCATTCAGAACAATGCCTTGACATTACCTTCACCCCAAGTAAGACACATTTAGAAGAGAAGAGTTAGACAATCTTTGAATACATATCTGAAATGAAAAATGTTCAGGAGTTCACAACCTTCGAGTTGGTAGAGGAGTTTCCAAAAGTAAGGGACAGTGTAAAATCTCCACAAACATGGAGATTTACCAGCCTAAAGACTTCTGGAGAAACTGCCTCTAGGTTGGGCACTTGAAATATATGTTGTTGTCAGGAGCTTTAGCTTCCTTTCTAGTGAGACAATCAAAGCTTGGTCTGCACATCTGTGACCTGGAGGACATGGTTTATAATTCTCCAATGAACATGAAGCAGCAGTGTTGATTTCTCTCTTTGTAGGTAAACTATGGCCACTGGGTCTAAGTGTCTCCCCATGTAGACTGCTAAGTCATTAGGTCATCCTCCACTTTTCAAAACGTTTCTTGATACTGCACTCGGAGTTTGGTATTTGCTTCATGAAATACAAGGAGTTCAACTGGGACAAAGGGCTGGAGGAAGTTCTTTCACGTGTGGTGGGTCAGGGTCTGCAGGAGAATGCACCAACAGGGCTTGTATACCACATAGGTTGCTCCCTTGACCATAGAAACCTGATTTTGAACATTGCCCTGAAACCTCTCTATATAACCAGATGTCTTTACATACAGGATCTGCTGGCTGCACCATGTCAGTCTCAAGCCATTTGGAAGCCAATGGCAGATCCACATGACCCCACCACAGATGTTTTATCACACACTTGCTCACCACCGCTCTGGGCCCATTACTCAACAGGCTTCAAATGACTGGCATCTCTTTTCTACACCATTTTCATGAAAACCAGTCAATCAACACACTGTCTGGTACACTCATGATCAGCAACTGGACATCCAAATGTTCTCCAGTGCCACCTGGTCAAGGAAATTTCAAAAATTTCATGGTATTTATCTAGCCAATTTTCAAGGATGAAGTTGGAGACACTGTGGGTTTCAATTCATTCAGAAATTATTTAATGGTGAGGAAGCTCATTTCAATGAAAGCTCTGGAGAACTCTCACAGGCAAGGCTTCCCAAAGAGTGGCCAAAAGGTCACATGAAGCCAGGCCCATTGAGGTCTACAATTGAGGTCCATGTGTGTTTTGACTATCAAATATGTCTGACAAGTTTTTCAGAATAAAATTGTGTGATATCCTCCTGAGATTCCCAGTGCTCTGTGGAAAGCGACACTGGGCCTAGATCTCAGTTTCCAAGGGTGACTCTCATGCGTGGCCTCCTAAATCCCAACACAATTCATGGCAATATTTCTCTGAGGTAAGTTCCAGAACTCAGTCTCTAAGGGGAATGACACCATAGTTCAAGCCCAGTTGGATCCAGTCATCTCTTCCAACCGCCACACGAATGACCACAATTAAAACCAAAACACTCCCACATGGCCCTCATCTTGTTAAATATAGACACTCATCATAAACTCTGGCTGGAGGTTTCCATGCGGGACGCATCCCAAGACAGTGTCCAAAATATTCTCCCTTGCCCCTCATTTGCCTAAAGTCAGGGTGGCCTGGAAACCCTTTCTGTGAACCAGAAGTGATCAAATAGGCCTGCCGTTAATACTGCTCTGCTTCTCCAATTTGAGCCCTATTGACTCTCAGGTATAGATTTTTTTATGTGATTTGGAGTCACGAGAAAACACAAGCACCTCTGCAGGACTTTGAAAAACTCATTTGACCAAAAGGATCCCTGTCTCACTTGATAGAGGTCAGGTACCTAACAGAGGAAGGCAAGAGACTCATCCACAATTACTGAATTTTTGCCATTATGGTTTTGATTGCACACATGGTATCTATCTTTAGATCCATCATGTGCTGAAAATTTAAGCCACAACCTCATACAGGCCTAGGAGGCTGATTCAAACACATCCCTTTCCAAAGCAATGAACCACAAGTTATTCCCATTCATTTCCATTTTAAAACTGTTTTATTCAGGCTTCACAAAGGGGTGGCCTGAGGCAAAGACCTTCCTGACATTCAGGGCAACAGAACAATAGGTAAGCAAATGAACCAAAATATGGTTTCTTCAGTGAGCGTTTACTGGTCACAATGATGTCTGAGTTTTCTAAGATGTTCCCATTTCCTATAGCTGTCAAGTACATGGCCATGTCACAGAGCTTGGGGGTGGTATGTATCTTGGACACAAAACTATGAGGCTATTCTGGAGAGTGGCCAGAATTCAGGAAGGAAACAGGAACTTAGGAAGTTAGTAGGTGTTGCCCATCCATAAGGAAAGCCACAGTCCATTCATCAACTAGGCCTGATGAATGCTGGAAAGTTTTCCACTAGACAGGACACATACATTGATACATTCTCTTTTCAAATGTCTACAACCATGGACAGAGTGGGATACACAGACATAGAAGCACTCGCCTAGTCAAACGACTTTCTAGAAACAGTCCACTCCAATCAAAACAACAGCCTTTCCTACCTATTCTCAGAACATGAGACAAAACCACAAACTCACACCCACACCCACAAAGGCACCTCCTTAACTCAAGTAGGTCTGTGACTATCCGGAGTGTCCTCTGAATAGTGAGCCATACTATGTTCCCCTAAAATGGCCTGTACTGTCTCAGATCTGGTCTCCTTGGCCAACTCTGTGAAGTTGTCAACAGCCAGCGGTGAACCACTACCTGCTTTCTAAGTAAAGCCCCCTCTTCAGAGCTCTTCAGGCATTTGGCAATCCTCATATCAGTAGGTACCAAGGAAGACTGACTCTGTCCTTGGTAAATCCAAACAAGTGAGACCACTGGGATTGGGACTTGGACTGGCTCTCGGTGCCTGGCTTCCTGGATCCCAAATTCAGAGATTTCCATCACCAGAAAAGTGAGGTGAGGTCACTTCCTTCAGGAACTGAATGAGGTCACTGCCTTGGCAACCACTTTGTCCTACCAGATTCATCCAAGGTTCCCATGAGATGGAGGCTGCCACTACTTCCTGTGACACTTTCACAAGTTAGAATGGTATATCAACCATAGGCACCTGGGAACAGCTCTCCACACAGGCATGGTTTGATCAATCTTCTCTACATTAAGAAAGGAGAGGCTGATTCAGACACATCCCTTAATACTGACCAGGTTGTTTGTCATGGAAGATGACTTTTGCTCTATTAGGTCCTTCATAGCTGCCTGCAACTTCTCCAGGGTATCATTTCTGCTTGTACCTTTGATGTTCTCAGCAGGTGGAAGAGCCCCTACATTACTGTATTGTAAGACAAACTCTCTCCCGGCTCTTCTGTACAGTTAGTTTGAGGGTACAGTGTATGGTTAGAGTAATAACAGGTTTGATTTAGGTTAGAAATCATACTGAGGAATGAACAATGGTATTGGGAACTCGCGATATTTACGAGAATATATAGGTGAAATATAAGTATGAAAACAGAAATCTAGATAAGATTTGAATCCAAGAAGGGCATTGGGCTGTTGATTGGGATACTTAGCTTTGAATTATATTCTGCACAGATGTCTCAGATAAATTGATATACAATGGCATAGGACCTTGTACCTTGGATGATTGATTGTCAAAGAGAATTTCCAGTCAAAAAGGGATAGTCGGTAGGATTAGGAAGATAGTTGGTAGGTATAGAAAAAAGAGTGAGTATAGGATTTCGAACAAAAGTTCTGTAGCAATAGGGTTTCGGATAGAGAGTGAAAGTAAATTTCAGCACATGTAAAGAGTCAGTCACAATGATGAACTCAGGAAAATATGTATGAAAGCAGATATCAATGGAGACATTAGGAAATCAGGAAAAGCATAAAGTGAGGGTTAGTATTAGTCATTTTCAACAGGGTTGAGGTTGAATATATAATCTTAGAAAGCAACAAATATGTAGTCACCAATAGGATTGATTTGCGAGCATTAAGCAACCTGGACATGGATGTTTTTAGAAATCCATGCTCACTTTCCATTTAGGATTTGGTGAAATGTTAATAAGATAGGTACTTGTCACTTCCTGTTTTTCTGTATGCTTAACAAAACACTGTTGAAACCTTGAGGACTGTTTGCTAATTTTTTTCCCAGAATGTGCTGTCCCCGACTGCCAAACAGAGAATGTACACCCTCACCTGTTTGCACGCAAACCGCCCACTCGCCCTGACCCATCAATAAGCTTCCCTCCCTGCCCTCTTCAAGGAAAGTATATATGCTCTGCTTAAGCTGTTCTCATTGCTCTCTGCTCTATTCAAGTGAGCACTGAGCCCCAGATTGCTAGACTCCCAATAAACCCAGGGTAACTTTTGATGTGGAGGGGACCCCAGTAAACTTTGAAGTGGATACAGGGGCAGTATACTTAGTCCTTAAGGCCCCACTGGGCCCTCTATCAAATAAAAGCTCTCTAGTTCAAAGTGCTAACACCAGTAAATATTGAAATTAGACAACTAAGAAAACCATGGACATGAGGAAAGGAAAAATCCATCACTCATTCCTAATAATCCCAGAATGCCTGGCCCCATTGATGGGCAGAGATCTGCTCACCAAGCTCCGGGCCAAAATGACTATTAACCATGAAGGCCCCAAAATGATATTTCTAAATCCTTTAGTATAAACTCCTATATTCACGGCTTTAAATATGTCAGTAGAAGATGAACAGCAACTCTTCACACCCCCCAAGACTGATCAAACAGGCAAGCTACCCCAGAAATGGATAACAGATTACCCAGATGCCTGGAAAAAAACTGCTGGGTTAGGACTAGCCATGAAACAACCTCCAAAAACAGTGGAGTTCAAAACCTCAGCCTCCCCAATCAATGTCAAAAAATATCCTCTGAGCAAAAAAGCTAAAGATGGGATAAGGCCCCATATTCAGAAATATCTGGCCTTAGGGTCCTAAGGCCTTTTCAATCATCCTAAAACACTCCCCCGCTACCAGTATAAAAAGCCAGGAGCCGGGGACTATCCCCCATTAAAGACATAAGAGAGACCTACAACAGAGTGTAGGACATTCACCCCAGTGTACCTAATCCATACAATCTGCTTATCACTCTGAACCCTGAGAGGAAATGGTATACTGTTCTGGACTTAAAAGATGCTTTCTTTTGCTTGCCTCTGCATAAATATAGTCAGTTGCTGTTTGCTTGCTAGTGGGTAGACCCAGAAACTGGAACGTGTGGTCAACTAACTTGGACTAGACTCCCCAAAATGGTTGAAAAACTCCCCCACTCTCTTTGATGAAGCCCTCCAAAGAGATCTCAACAGCTTCAGAACTACGCACCCCGAAGTCACCCAGCTTCAATACGTGGATGACCTGCTACTGGCACCCAACACCAAGGATATCTGTGAATCTGGGACCCAAGCAGTATTATGTGAGCTTCCTCAACTCGGGTATAGAGCTTCTTCCTAAAAGGCCCAAATTTGCCAGCAAGAAGTAATCTTCCTGGGCTATTCCTTTAGGGGCAGTAAACGATGGCTCACTGAGCCCAGAAATCAAACGGTTGTGCAGAAACCACCCCCATCTAACAGCAGACAACACAGAGAGTTTCTTGGTTTGCTGGGTTTTGCAGGTTAAGGATTCCTGTGTTTGGGTCCTTAACTTCTCATTTACACCCGCTGTTAAAGGGAGATGCCCAATTCTAATGGACCCCTGAGATCCAGCAAGCTTTTGATAACATCTAAGGACACTGACACTGTACTCCTCAACTTCACTGATCAAAGCCTGAAATTTCAGAAAGCCCTACACTACGTTAAAAATGTACATCAGTTCACTCACCTTGGTTCAAAGAAATTGCAGGCATTCCTGAAGGATCAAGAACAGAGTTTTCCACTAACTGACTCACAGTGAAAGGAAATAACTGAACAGGTAAAAAAAAGCCTGTCGGGTCTGTCAATAGGTTAATGCTTACACTTCCAAGCTTCCTGCAGGAAAGCACCTACGAGGAACCAGACCAGGACAATTCTGGGAAGTGGACTTTACTGAAATTAAGCAAGCATGGTATGGACTTAAATATCTCCTACTCTTTGTAGATATATTTCAGGATGGATTGAAGCCTCCCCCCCCCAAAAAAAAAAGGCGCAAATGGTGGTCAAGAAGATCCTGAAAGATATTTTTCCAAGTTACGGCCTGCCTAAGGTAATAGGGTCTGATAATGGACCAGCGTTCATGGCCCAGGTAACTCAGGGGTTAGCCAGGACCCTGGGGATTAATTGGAAGTTACATTGTGCTTATAGACCCCAGAGTTCAGGACAGGTAAAAAAAATTAAATAGAACCATTAAAGAGACCTAAACGAAATTAAGCTTAAAGAGTAGCATAAAAGATTGGACTATGCTCCTGCCTTATGCACTATTTCATGCAAGAAATACTCCCTCTGTTTCTTTGTGTAACCTCACCCCCTATGAAATTCTCTATGGGGCCCCATCTCCAGTAAGGGACCTAACCCTAACTCAAAGATCTAACGATCCCTTCCACACCACCTTGCTTGACAGACTTAAAGTTCTGGAAGGAACTCAGCAATACCTGTGGAAACAGCTGGCCACTGCCTACCAACCTGCTGAAGAGGGTACTCCACATCTATATCAAGTAAGAGACTTTGTCTACATAAGACAACATCAGGTGTCATCCCTGGAACCCGGCTGGACAGGACCATACCAGGTGCTACTTATAACACCTACAGTGCTAAAGTTAGACGGAATCACTTCCTGGTTCCTAATTCTCATCTCAAGCCTGTGCCCTGTCCAGAATCTGGCTGAAAAATGGAAAAGACTGGTAACATTTTCAAATTGTATATTCGCCATGTGAATAAGACTATAGACTCTCCAATTGGTCACCAGTAGTCCTAACCCTCATCAACCCGTTCAGCAGCGATGGCTGATCACAAATCCTACTAGACAAGAAGTATGGTCTATCGCACATACAGCCCACTTAGGGACCTGGTGGCCATCTCTCCACCAAGAAATTTGTCAGCTGGCTATACGACTTTCCTATTGGGAAAACCCTGATGAAGAGGATCCCCAAAAATTCCATTAAATACTTTCCATACAATAGATAATGGAAACAAACATTATGGATGTAGGGACACGCGAGCCAGATGCAGGTTGGCTAGCCTAGATTACTATGTTTGCCTGGCGGACTACCAAAGCCAAAAACAGCCACGACTGTGTGGGGGAAAAGCCAACTTCTTCTGTAAATAATGGGGATGTGAGGATACAGGGGCTACCTGGTGGAAGCAAAACTCCTCATCAAATTCAGTACACAGCATTGGCCATATTACCAGTTAGATAACAAAAACCGATGGCCACCAGAGGGGTCTCTAGATCCTCAAATTTTGCGTGACCTTTTCAACTTCGACAAGTGCTCAGAAGTGTAGAAGGAAATTCCCCTACGTGTAGGCCTTTTCCCTCCTATGCTCAAATCCTGAACTATGCTTCTCCAATAGATACTCACCCGCAGCCTTCTGCCCCAGACTCTCTGCTGTCACTCCCACATCAGCAACCTGATTTCTCAGCTCCAGTTACTAGATCAAAAACCCAAATTTCCGTCGGTTCTCAGACCATTGCCCCTTGCAGAGCTTGCAGGTACTGAGGTACCCTTCCACCCTCTCACTCCTCTCTCCTTGTGTCAGTGCCCACACCGGGTCCCACCAGGTCCTCTTACCAGCTAACCCAAAGCTCAAACCAGCTAAGGAGTGCCCTCAGACGCCTATCAAAGATGTAATTAAAATGGCCTTTAAAGTTGCTTTGTCATCACTGAAAACAGGTTACTAAGAATTTAAAGTCCCTCACAGGCTTTTTGGGATACTCACTCCCGTCTTCCCCTCTGCTCTACCTGTTCTACTGCTCAAGTTTTGTTGCCAGGAAAATCCCAAACCCCTTTCCAATAATTCTTTTATATCTCTTTTTCCTCATCCTCAGATCCACGGAGCTGCTCTCATCCCCTGCCTTCCCTGTCTTCCCCTCTGTACCAGGCCCACAGAAAAGTCTTAAATGACCTTCTCCAGAAGTCTTCACCATGGCTGACTTTAAGCCTTTCAGCAACACAGTTAATATAAAAGAGTTCAATGTAGATAAACTTCCTCTATTCGTGTTGCTCTGTTCTACTTGGCCACTGGCTGGAAAAATCAGCACTCCTAAGCTAGACACCCCCTTAGTAGTTTTTAACAAAATATATGAAGAAGGCCTCTGGCCTAGAGCTGGGGCTTCATAGAGATGGCTACATTTCTAAGATATAGAAGTTACCAACTGGGCTCCATGGTAACAGCTGGCCGGGAGGAAAAGGAAAAAAAGAAGAAAAAAGCTCTCCCCCTCCCAGGTGTCCTTAAGAAGTTAACTTTCCCAGAACAGAGGAAAAAAAAACAGAAACAAAAACTGCTTTTTGTGAACTTCTGCAGACTGTGAACTTCTGAGCCCCTTCCCTTACATGCTGGGTACAAGATTCTGAAACAACCTAAACTTTGGGTTCAGGGATTAATTGATTACAACAGAAGCAATGCCCTCTAAATCCGGATGCAACCAAATAAGACTGTTTCCCTGTCTTCTGTGCTATCTTAGGTACCTTGCCTTGTCCATCTCTACAGCAGTACAATTCTATACACTTAAACATTGTTTATGTTTTCATAAAATGGTCAACAGATGTGATTAATTATGTAATGGTGCAGATGTTTTCCAGAGTGCTCTATCATGATGCAGGTACATTTAAATATCAAATAGGGGGGCAAACAACCAGGTTCTGCCAGGAACCTGTATCCCTCACTTTAGTCATCCTATTATGAATAGGAGTTGCTGCAGGGGTGGGCACAGGAACCACTGCCCTGGTCCATGGGACACAACAAATGACCCAATTAGAAGCAGTAATAGACCAAAACTTAAAGCTATTAAAAACCTCCTTCACAGCTTTACACGAATCTTTAACCTCTCTCTCTGAAGTTATTTTACAGAACAGTCAAGGGTTGGACCTCCTCTTCATGAGAGAAGGGGCCTTCGTCCTGCATTGAGGGAAGAATGTTGTTTTTATGCCGACCATACTGGAGTTGTAAAAGAATCTATGATTAAATTAAGAAGATGCCTTGAAGAGCATCAACAAGAGAGAGAGGCCCAAAAAAGGTGGTTTGAGTCTTGGTTCACAAAGCCCCCTCATTAACTACGTTTTCATCAGCCCTGGCCGGTCCATTAATAATCCTCATATTATTGGTAATTGTAGGACCCTGTTTGATCAACCGTGTAGTTTCCTTTCTCCATGCTCAAATTGGACAAGTTAAACTTATGGTAATCAGAAAACAATATACCACACTAGTAAACATAAAATGTGACACCCCCAATAATCATTTTTATGATTAAAAGTAACCAAAAGAAGAAGTGGGGAATGAAAGGTTAATAAAATAGGTACTTGTCACTTCCAGTTTTTCGGTATGCTTAACAAAACACTGTTGATGTCTTGAGAACTGTTTGCTAATCTAGTTCCCTGAAAGTGCTGTACCCAACTGCAAAACTGCAGAATGTACTTCCTCACCCATTTGGACGCAAACCGCCCACTCGCCCTGACCCATCAATAAACTTTCCTATCTGCCCTCTCCAAGGAAAGTATATAAGCTCTGCTTAAGCTGTTCTCAGGGCTCTGTGCTCTATTCAAGGGAGCTCTGACCCCAGCATGCTGGACCCCCATAAATCCTTGGCTGTTGCATGAGACAGTCTCTGGTAGTCTCTTCCTCTGACACTCGCCTGACCTTTACATTGGTAAAATAATAAGTGTCATCTTTGCTTTTTGTGTCCAGAATATTATTGTGATAAAATGTATAGGTAGATAAGGTGACGTGAGTATTTCTTCCACCATTTCTGGGAGCAATATTTTGAAGATGTATAAATTAGTATTGGGTGTACAAATAGGTATATCCTGTGACTCTGAATATAGAGATAATGCATGAATAGACCATAATGTGAATAAATAATATAATGGATTCCAAATTTAAATAATGGATTCCATTGATATCTGAAAATATACAGGAAATCTTATATTGATATACATACATTCATTTCAACCACTAATACATCTAATGGTAATATTAGGATTATGGTTTATCATGAAGAGTGTGTGAGTTTTGCTTCAAAAGTGATCATGGAAATTAAAAATAATGTGTTTGGAAAGAAGTCTCATGAAAAGCCCAGTCAAGAAACCCAGAGGAATTTATGTGTTCTGAAGCAGGAAGTGATGAAAGTGAAACAACTGCCTATAAGTTTACTAACTTGTGGATGGAATATATATCCTATCATGTGCATAAATTGAAGAAATAGTATTGTACCAGTGCTGAATAAAAATGACCTTCAAAATACACATCATGTCCCACTGGAATCTACTTGCATTGATGTTAAACTGGGTCAGTTACTGTAGAAATAATAGTATTTGTATGCAAAATAAACTGAAGTTAGTTTTAAGTACTGAAAACAAATATGTATTTCAGGTGGATGAATATTTCTGTGAAAAATCTTGTGAAAAGTTGATTATAAATGCATATACATGAACATGAATGAATTTAGAGAGTGTATATAAGACACATATATTTCTGGAGAGTATATATACATATATATATATATATATATATATATATATATATATATATATATATATATATATACACACACACACACACACATACACACACAGACATTAAATTAGCAATATATATGCCAATCGAAATTTATCATGATATATATATCATCCACAGATGCAAAAATATTTCTTTAATTGAACATGGATTTATGTATAATGTTGTTCAACTAGGAAGCTCACCTATAGGTTGAATTTTCAGTTCCAACAGCGTTTAAGAGGAGTGATCACTTCTCACAAATTGTATTTGCCAAATCAGCCACCTCACAAAAATGTACATGTGATACCAGGTATGATTCTATATGTGCATTTAAAAGTACATGTGCTAAATAGGATACAGAGAAAGGGAGACAGGAATTCACATATTTGTTAACCTTAAAAACACATGGAGAACTATTTAAATTAAATATTGACTAGATTTATAACACCTACCATTAATCATGCAAAATACAAGTACAACTATACACTATGATTTCTCCTAACTGCTTGTATTCCTATTCTGTTTGTGTTATTTTTCTCCATCATATTAGGAGTAGTAGTCAGAGTCTAGTAGGGTATGGGTTCATGTCAGAGATTCAGTATTTTGAATGGAAAATTGTAAAATGAATGCAATGTGTATGTAAATATGTGCTACAAAAAAATGTTCACACTCTCATCCAGAACATTGCCTTGACATTGCCTTTGTTCCGAGTAAGACACAATTAGAGGAGAAAAGTTAGAAAATCTGTGAATATATATCAGGAATGAAAAATGCTCAGGAGTTCACAACCTCCGAGGTGGTAGAGGAGTTTTCAAAAGTAAGGGACAGGGTAAACATTTCGCAAACATGGAGCTCTGCTGGTGTAAAGACTTCTTGAGAAACTTCCTCTGAGGTTGGGCACTTAAAAATATATGTTGTTGTTAGGAGCTTTAGCTTCCTTTGTTGGGAGACCATCAAATCTGGGTGTGCAACAATGTGACCTGGAGGATATTGTTTCTAATTTTCCAATGAACATGAGGCAGCCATGCTGAATACTCTCTTTGTAGTTTAACTATGATCACTGGGTTGTAAGTGTCTCCACGTGTGGACTGTGAAGCCATTTGGTCATTCTCCAATTTTCGTGGTGTTTCTCACAGGTGCACTGGGAGTTTGGTATTTGCTTCATGAAATACAAGGATCTAAACTGGGACACAGTGCTGGAGAGAGTTCTGGCCCGTGTGGAGGGTCACGGTCTGCATGAGAATGCACCAACCAGGATTCAATTCCACATAAGTTGCCCCCATTTCCATTGCAACCTGATTCTGAAAATTGCCCTGAAACCTCTCTATATAAAAAACACCTTTGCATAGAAGGGTCTGCTGGCTGTACCATGTCAGTCACAAGCCTTTGGGAAGCCAATGGCAGATCCACATGTCACCACCACACATGTTTTATCACACACCTTCACACCACTGCTCTAGGCCCACTAATGAGCAGGATCCAACTTACTGTCATCACTGTTCTACACAAATTTCATGAAACCCAGTAAATCAAGGCACTGTCTGGTACACTCATCATCAGCAACAGGACATCCAAAAGTTCTCCAGTGCCACCTGGTCATGGGAATTTCAAAAATTTCATGGTATTTATCAAGCCATTTGTCAAGGATGAAGTTGGAGGCTCTGGGGGTTTCAATTCATTCAGGAACCATTAAATGTTGAGGAAGCTCATTTCAATGAAAGCTCTAGAGAACACTCACAGGCAAGGTTTCCCAAAGAGTAGCCAAAAGGTCACATGAAGCCAGGCCCATTGAGGTCTACAATGTGAGGTCCATGCGTGTTTTGACTCAACTGTGGCTGCAAAGTCTTTCAGAATAAAATCATGTGATATCCTGGCTGAGATTCCCAGTGCTCTGTGGAAAGCCACTCTGGGCCTAGATCTCTGGTTCCAAGGGCAACTCTCATCCATGGCCTAGTAAAATTCAAACACAATTGATTACAATGCTTCTCTGAGGTCAGTTCCAGAACTCAGACTCTAAGGGGAATCACACCAGAGTTAAAGCCCAGGTAAACCCAGGCATCTCTTCCAACTGCCACACAACCTACCACAATTCAAAACAGAATTCTCCCACATGGCCCTTATCTTCTTCCATGTAGACCCTCATCATAACCTCTGGATGGAGTTTTCCATGAGGGGCACAGACCAAGACAATGTCCAAAATAACCTACCTTTCCCCCGATTTGCCTAAAATCAGTGTGGCCTGGAAACCCTGACTGTGAACGAGGAGTGATCAAATAGGTCTGCCATTAATACTGCTTGGCTTCTCCAATTTGAGGCCTACTGACTGTGGGGTTTAGATTCTTTATGTGAATTGGAGTAATGAGAACACCCAAGCACGTATGGGCTAGCCTCTGCAGGACTTTGAATAACTCACTTGACCCAAATGATCCCTATTCTCACTTGATAGATGTCAGGAACCTTTGAAAGGAAGGCGAGAGTCTTCATCCACAATGACAGCTCTTTTGGCTATTTTGGTTCTGTATGCATCCATGGGATCTTTCTTTAGATCCATCAGGTGCTGAGAATCTAAGCCAGAGCCTCACACAGGGCCAAGAGGCTGATTCACACACATCCATTTCCAAAGCAATTAAGCAAAGAGCCCTAGGTGATGCCCATTCATTTCCATTTGAAAACTGTTTTCTTCAGGCTTCACAAATTGGTGGCCTGAGGCAAAGAACTTCATGACATTCATAGCAACAGAATAATAGGTAAGCAAAAGGCCCAAAGCAGGGTTTCTCCACTGAGATTTAGTGGTCACACATATATCTGATTTTTCTGAGATGCTCACAATTCACTTGAGCTATCCAGTACATGGCCATGTCACAGAGCTTGGAGGTGGTACATATCTTAGAGACAAAACAATGAGACCATTCTGGAGAGGGGCCAGAATTCTGGAAGAAAACTGTAACTTAGGAAGATTGCAGGTGTTACCCATTGATAAGGCAATCTGAACTCCATTCATAAATTGGGCAGGATGAATTCTGGGAAGCTTTCTACTAGACAGGACACATCCATTGATGCATTCTTTTTTTCTAATGAGTACAACCACGGACACAGAGAGGTAAACAGACATAGAAACACTCGCCTTGTCAAATGACTTACAATAAACAGTTCATTCCACAGCACATAAAGCGCCTTGCCTTCCTATTCTCAGAAAATGAGACAAAATCACAAACCAACACCCACAAAGGCAGCTCCTTCCCCCAAGAAGGTCTGTTACTATCCGGAGTGTCCTCTGACTGGTGGGCCATATTATTTTCCCCCTAAATGGCCTGAAATGTCTCAGATCTGGTCTCCTTAGCCAACTCTGTGAAGGTGTCAGGACCCAGAGGTGATCCACTACCTGCTTTCTCAGGAAAGGCCCCTCTTCAGAGCTTTACTGGCATTTTGCAATCCTCACATCAATACGTACCAAGAAAGACTTACTCTGTCCTTGGTAAATCCAAACAAGTGAGACCACTGGGACTGGGACTGGGACTGACTCTGGGTGCCTGGCTTCATGAATCTCAAGTTCTGAGATTTCCTTCACTAAGGAAGTGATGTGAGGTCACTTCCTTCAGGAACTGAATGAGGTCACTGCCTTGGCAACCACTTTGTCCAACCAGTGGCTTCCAAGTCTCACATGAAAAGGAGGCTGTCCCTAATTCCTGTGACACTTTCACAAGTTAGAATCTTATATCAACCATAGGCACCCGGGAACAGCTACCCACACAGGCCTGGTTTGGTCCATCTTCTCTACATTAAGAATAGAGAGGCTGATTCAGACAGAAACCTTCATCCTGACCAGGTTGTTTGCCATTGAACATGACTTTTGCTCTCTCAGGTCCTTCATAGCTGCGTATATATTCTCCAGTGATCATTTCAGCATGGGACTTTGAGGGTCTCAGTATGTGGAAGACCCCCTACATTTCTTTACTGTAAGACCAACTCTGTCCCTTCCCTCTGTAAATTTAGATTGAGGGAACAGTGTATGGTTAGGGTTAACAACATGTTTTATTTGTGTTAGGAATCATTCTGCTGGATGAATAATGGTATTGGGAACCTGAAATATTTATAAGAATATGTATTTGAAATATAAGTATGAAAAGAGAAATCTAGGTAAGATTTGAAGACAGGAAGGGCATTGGGCCCTTGATTATGATATTTAGCTTTGAATTACATTCTGCAATGTGGTCGCAGGTAAATCTACATACAATGGAATAAAACCTAGTACCTCAGATGCCTGAATGTCGAAGAGAACATCCAGTCAAAAAGGGATAGTCAGTAGGATTAGGAAAATAGTAGGTTTAGGTTGAAGAGTGAGTCTTTGAGATGGAAATATAGTTCTTTAGCAATAGGGTTTCGTTTAGAGAGTGAATGAAAATATCAGCACATATGAAGAGTCAGTCACAATAATGAACTGGGGAAAATATGTAGGAAAGCAGATATAAAATAGAGACATTAGGAAATTAGACAAAGTATAAAGTGAGTAACAGGATTAGACATTTTCAACAGGGTTGAGGTTGAATATATGATATTAGAAGAAACAAATATGTAGTCACCAATAGGATTGAAATTTGAGAGCATTAGGCGACCTGGACATGGATGGTTTTAGTAATATATATTCACGTTCAATTTAGGTTTTGGTACAATCATAAGTGTTACCTTTACATTTGTGTTCAGAATATTACTGTGATAAAAATGTATATGTAGATCAGGTTATATGAGTATTTCTTCCACCATTATGGGGAGCAATATTTTTACAACCTATAAATTAGTATTGGGGAAAAAAATAGGTGTACCCTGTTTTGATGAATATAGAGATGATGAATGAATAGACCAAACTGTGAATAAATAATATAACTGGACCCAACATTAGAAATTGGAATTGGAATAAATTGATATCTGAAAATATACAGGAAATCTTATATTGATATTGGCATACATACATTCATTACAACCAGTTGTACATCTAATGGTAATATTAGTGTTACGCTTGATCATGAAGAGTGTGTGAGTTTTGCTTCAAAATTGATTATGCAAATCGAAAATAATGTGTTTGCAAAGAAGTCTCATGAAAGACCAGTCAAGAAACATGGAGGAATACATGTGTTCTGAAGCAGGAAGTGATTGAAAGTGAATCAAAAGTTTTAATTTTGAAATTTTGGATGAAACGTTTATCCTATGATGTGCATAAACTGAAGAAATAGTACTGTACCAGTGTTGAATAAAAATGAATGTCAAAATACACATCATGTCCCATAGGAATCTACTTGCATTGATATTAACCTGGGTAAGTTACTGCAGAAATATTAGGATTTGTATGCACCTTTCATTGAAGTTAGTTTTCAGTACTAGTAAACAAATATGTGTTTCAGGGGGATGAATATTTCTGAGAATAATCTTGTAAAAATTTGATTATAAATCCACATACATGAATATGAATGTATTTAGGGAGTGTATAATAAGACACATATATTTTATATTTTAAAAAATCTGGAGATTGTATATATATATATATATATATATATATATATATATATATATATATATATATATACACACAAACACAAAACACACACAGACATTAAAGAGTAGCAGTATATATGCCAATCGAAATTCATGGTGAAATATATATCGTCCACTGATCCAAAAATATTAATTTTACTGAACATGGATTTATGAATAATGTTGTTCAACTAGGAAGATCACCCATAGGTTGAATTTTAAGATCCAACAGCATTTACGAGGAGTTATCTCTTCTCATAATTTTTATCTGCCACGTCAGCCTCCAAACAAGTATGTACATGTGATACCAGCTAGGATTCTATATGTGCATATAAAAATACATTTGCTGAATAGGCTACAGAGAAAGGGAGATAGAAATTCACATATTTGTTAACTTTAAAAACACATGGAGAACTATTTCAATTAAAAATTATCTAGATTTATAACACCTACCCTACATAATGCAAAAGGCAAGTCCAACTATACACCATGCCTTCTCTGTACTGCTTGTATTTCTATTCTGTTTGGGTTATTTTTCTCCATCATATTAGGATTAGTAGTCAGAGTCTAGTAGGGTATGGGTTCGTGTCAGGGATTCAGTATTTTTAATGGGAAATTGGAAAATGAATCCAATGTGTATGCAAATATGTGCTACACAAAAATCTTCCCACTCTCATCCACAACAATGCCTTGACATTACCTTCACCCCAGGTAAGACACAATTAGAGGAGAAGAGTTAGAAAATCTGTGAATGCAAATCTGGAATGGAATATGCTCAGGAGTTCACCACCTTGGAGGTGGTAGAGCAGTTTCCAAAAGTAAGGGACATGGTAAACACTCCACAAACATTGAGCTCTGCTGGCCTAAAGACTTCTTGAGAAACTGCCTCTGAAGCTGGGCACTTGAAATATATGTTGTATTAAGGAGTTTTAGCTTCTTTTGTAGTGAGACCATCAAAGCTGGGTCTGCATCTATATGACCTGGAGAACATGGATTCTTATTTTCAAATGAACCTGAGGCAGCAGTGCTGAATTCTCTCTTTGTAGGTAAAGTGTGGCCACTGGAGGCTAAGTTTCACCCTGTGTGGACTGTGAAGCCATTTGGTCCTCCTCAAATTTTTGTGGTGGTTCTTGCTGCTGCACTGGGGCTTTTGGTTCTTGCTGCTGCACTGGGCTTTTTGAACAACAAGTTCAACTGGGACACAGTGCTAGAGGGAGTTCTATCACGTGTGTTGGGTTAGGGTCTGCAGGAGAATGAAACAACCAGGCTTCTTTCTCACATAGCTTGCACCCTTGACCATATCAACCTGATTCTGATCATTACCTTGAAAGCTCTCCAAATAAAAAGATGCCTTTACAAATAAGGGTCTGCTGGCTGCACCATGTCAGTCACAAGCCATTTGGAAGCAAATGGGCTAATCACATGGACCCACCACAGATGTTTTATCACACACGTGACTACCACTGCTCTAGGCCCACTACTCAGCAGGCTCCAACTTACTACCATCTCTGTTCTACATTATTTTTATAAATTCCAGTCAATCAAGGCACTCTCTGGTACACTCATGATCAGCAGCAGGACATCCAAAGATACTCCAGTGCCACCTGGTCATGGGAATTTCAAAAATTTCAAAGTATTTATCTAGCCATTTTTCAAGGATGTAGTTGGGAGGCACTGTGGCTTTCAAGAACCATTAAATGTTGAGGAAGCTCATTTCAGTGAAACTCTGGAGAACTTTCATAGGCAACGCTTCCCATAGAGTGGCAAAAGGTTACATGAAGCCAGGCCTATTGAGGTCTACAATGTGAGTTCCATGTGTGTTTTGACTCTCAAGTATGGCTGCCAAGTCTTTAAGAATAAAATCATGGGATAATTTGGCTGAGATTCCCAGTGCTCTGTGGAAAGCCACCCTGAACCTTGATCTAAGTTTATAAGGGCGACTGTCATGCATGGCTTCCTAAAATCCCAACTCGATTCATGGCAATACTTCTCTGAGGTCACTTCCAGAACTCAGTCTCTAAGGGGATTCACACCAGAGTTCAAACCCAGGTGGACCCAGTCATCTCTTCCAACTGCCACACAAATGACCACAATTAAAACCAAAATAGTCCCACATGGCTCTCATCTTCTTCCATATAGACACTCATCATAACCTCTAGCTGGAGGTTTCTATGAGGAGTGCAGGACAAGACAGTGTCCAAAATACGCACTCTTGCTCGTCATTTCCATAAAGTCAGAGTGGCCTGGACACCCCTTCTGTGAACCAGAAGTGATCAAAAAGGCCTACCATTAATACTGCTCAGCTTCTCCAATTTGAAGCCTACTGACTGTGGGGTTTAGATTCTTTATGTGCATTGGGGTCATGAGAAAACCCAAGCACCTATTGGCTAGCCTCCGCAGGGCATTGAAGAAGTCATTTGACCCAAAGGATTCCTATTCTCACTTGATAGAGGTCAGGAACCTTACAGAGGAAGGCAAGAGATTTTATCCACAATGACTGCTCTTTTGGCCATTTTGGTTTTGGATGCACACATGGCATCTTTCTTTAGATCCATCAGGTGCTGAGAATGCAAGCCACAGCCTCACACACAGCCAACAGACTGGCTCAGACACATCCCTTTCAAAAGCAATTACTCAAAGAGAGACAGGTGATGCTCATTCATTTCCATTAGAAAACTGTTTTATTCAGGTTTCACAAAGTGGTGCCTTAGGCAAAGACCTTCCTGACATTCAGTGCTACAGAACAATAGGTAAGCAAAGGCCCAAAGCAGGGATTCTCCACTGAGACTTTCATGATCACACAGATATCTGAGTTTCCTGAGATTCTCGCCATTCCCTTCAGCTATCCAGTACACGGCCATGTCACAGAGCTTTGAGGTGCTACATATCTTGGTCACAAAACCATGAGTCTATTCTGGAGAGTGGCCAGAATTCAAGAAGAAAACAGAAACTTAGGAAGACAGCAGGTCTTGCCCATCAATAAGGCAAGCCTCCGTCCTTTCATAAATTGGGCAGGATGAATGTGGGGAAGCTTTCTCCTAGACAGGACACATCCATTGATGCATTTTCTTTTGTAATGTCTACAACCATGGACACAGTTGGATACACAGAAATAGAAACACTTTCTTTGTCAAATGACTTACTAGAAACAGTCCATTCTAAACCAAAGAAACCGCCTTTCCTACCTATTCTCATAGCATGAGACAAAACCACATACACACACTCATTCCCACAAAGGCACCTTTTTCCCCCAAGAGGGTCTGTGACAATCAAGAGTGTCCTCTGCCTTGTGGGCCATACTATGTTCCCCCGAAATGGCTTCTCTATTCTCAAATCTGGACTCCTTGGCCCACTCTGTGAAGTTGTCAGGAGCCAGCGGTGAGCCAATACCTGCTTTCTCAGGAAAGACCCCAATTCAGATCTTTCCTGGCATTTGGCCATCCTCACAACTGTAGATATCAAGAAAGATTGACTCTCTCCTTGGTAAATCCAGAAAGTGAAACTTCTGTGACTGTTATTGGGCCTGACTCTGGCTGCCTGTTTTCAGGGATCCCAAGTTCAGAGAGTTCCATCACCAAGAAAGTGAGGTAGGTCACTTCCTTCATGAAGTGAATGAGCTCACAGCCTTGGCAACCACTTTGTCCTAACAGTTGCTTCCAAGGGTCCCATGAGATGGAGGCTGCCCCTACTTCCTGTGACACTTTCACAAGTTAGAATGGTATATCAACCATTGGTACCGGGGAAAAGATCTCCACACAGGCCTGGTTTGGTCCATTTGCTCTATATTAAAAAGAGAGAGGCTTATTCAGACACATCTCTTCATAGTGACCAGGTTGTTTGCCATGGAAGCTAACTTTTGCTCTCTCACGTCCTTCATAGCAGTCTACATCTTCTTCGGGGATCATTTCTGCATGGATCTTTGATATTCTCAGCAGTTGGAAGATCCCCAACATTCCTCTTTTGTAAGACCAACTCTGTCCCTGCACTGCTCTAAAGTTAGATTGAGGGAACAGTGTATGGCTAGGGTTAATAATATGTTCAATTTTGGTTAGCAATCATTCTGCTGGATGAATAATGGTATTGGAAACCTGTGATATTTTCAAGAATATATAGGTAAAATATAACAGAAATCTAGGGAAGATTTGAAGCCAAGTAGGGCATTGGGCCCTTGAGTGGGATACTTAGCTTTGAATTATATTCTGCACAGATGTCTCAGATAAGTCAATATACAATGAAATTGGATCTTGTACCTCGGATGATTGAATAACAAACAGAACATCTAGTCATAAAGGAATAGTCCGTAGGATTACCAAGGTAGTCAGCAGGTTTATAAAGAAGAGTGAGTATAGGATTTGGACCAAAAGTTCTTTACAAATAGGGTTTCGGGTAGAGAGTGAATGTAAATGTCAGCACATGTGAAGAGTCAGTCACAATGATGAACAGGGGAAAATATGTAGGAAAGCAGACATAAATAGAGACATTAGGAAATCAGCAAAAGTATAAAGTAATTGGTTTAGACATTTTCAACAGGGTTGAGTTTGAATATATAATCTTAGGAAGAAACAAATATGTTGTCACAAATAGGATTGAATTCGAGAGCATTAGGTAACCAGGACTTGGATGTTTTTTTGTAATCCATGTTCACTTTCCATTTAGGCTTTTTGAAAATCATAAGTGTAACCATTGCATTTTGTGTCCAGAATATTATTGTGATAAAATGTATGTGTAGATCAGGTGACATGAATATTTCTTCCACCGTTTCTGGAGCAATGTTTTGTAGAAGTATAATTTAGTATTTGGGGTACAAATAGGTGTACCCTGTGTCTATGAATATGCAGATTATGCATGAATAGACCATACTGTGTATAAATAATATAACTGGTTCCACTTTAAATAATGGATTGAATTGATATCTGAAAATATAAAAGAAATCTCATATTGATATGCAATCATTCATTCCAACCACTTATACATCTAATGGTAATATTAGGGTTATATTTTATCCTGAAAAGTGTGTGAGTTTTGCTTCAAACGTGATTATGGAAATCAAAAATAATGTGTTTGGAAAGAAGTATCATGAAAAGAATAGTCAAGAAACCTGGAGGAATTCATGTGTTCTGAAGCAGGAAGTGATTGAACGTGAAACACATGCATATAAATTTGCGAACTTTTGAATGAAATATATACAGTATGATGTGCATAAGCTGCAGAAATAGTAATGTAGCAGTGTTGAATAAAAATGAACATCAAAATACACATCATGTCCCCTAGGAATCTACTTGCATTGATATTAATCTGGGTCAGTTACTGTAGAAATATTAGGATTTTTATGCACCATTTACTGAAGTTAGTTTTCAGTACTAGGAAACAAATATGTATTTCAGGTGGATGAATATTTCTGAGAATAATCTTGTGGAAACTTGATTTTAAATCCATATAAATCGCAAAACATTATAAACAAAAAACACACACAGACATTAAAATGTAGCATAGTATATGCCAATTGAAATTCATCTTGAAATATATATCATCCACTGATCCAAAACTATTTGTTTAATGAACTTGGATTCATGAATAATGTTGTTCAACTAAGAAGCTCCCCCATAGTTTGAATTTTCTGTTCCAACAGTGTTTAGGAGGAGTGATCTCCTAAATGTGTATGCAAATATGTGCTACACAAAAATATTTCCACTCTCATCCAGAACAATGACTTGATATTACCTTCGCCCCAAGAAAGACACAATTGGAATAGAAGATTTAGAAATTCTGTGAATACATATCTGGAATTAAAATGCTCGGGAGTTCACAACATTGGAGTTTGCAGAGGAGTTTCCAAAAGTAAGGGAGAGGCTTGATAGACCCAACCTGATTTTTTATTAAAATTGGGAACCATCTTGCCACAAAGCCGTGAAAAGATAATTTTGGCTTTACTCTAAATTACTGCAAATTCTGAACCTGCTTGGAACGCCTGCCCGTGCCTTGAACTCATCCACACCTGGCTCTCTGACCAGATAACAGTACTTTCTGAAACTTTAGTGACACCTCATAAATAATGGCCTTCCCTGGCCAGACAACAACCCTCTCTGAGGCTCTAATGGTCCTCATTATTTCTGATATTGGGGCCAGCAAAAAAAAAAAAAATGTAAACTACCATTAGTGTGATGCTTTCAAAGTTTTGTTATCTGTAACCACCCGTTTGTGTAACTTTCTGGGCTATATAGCTGGGCTGTAGGAAAGGTGGGGTTGCTGTCTTGTTCCCGCCATTTTGGAAAGGAGAGGCAGCCCAGCCTGTTGAAATAATAAGCTTGCCTTAATTTGATTTTAATTGGAGTCAGTGGTCTTTTCTTGCATCCTAGTCCAAAATTTTGGAGTTCCCCAGTGAGATGACCCTGCCCGAGCAGATCACAAAACCAGACTGCTGAAAATTCTGAAGCTGGCCTTCCCTCCAGGGCACTGGGCTGGAGAACCACTCTAGGGGGTGCACAACTTGAGATGTTCCAAGGCCTTGGAGTGAGCCGTCAGTCTGGGGAGCACTGCAGTGAACCACCACACTAAAACTATTATCAAGCCCCTGGTGGAGGAGGCCTCCAAAGGTAAGTGGCGCCTTTATAACATCTGATATCTGGTTAAGGGAGATCTCTTCTGATGACAGAGAGGTGGCCTGGGGAGGCTCACATACACTCCTGTCCAGGACAGTGATGAGAATCATGCTGTCCTCTGTTCTGTTCTGTAGGGAATTCCTCTGGAAGGGTAGAGAGGTGCCGATGGGCACACACACCCTCCTACCCTGGAGCTTTAGCAAGATGTTGCATTGCTCCTCTGTTTTTCTGTTTCGGCACCAGGATTCTGTTTTTCTGTGTTTTGTTCTGTGGTCTATATGTTTTTTGTTGTTTGTTTTTGTGCGTTTTTTTGTTTGATTTCTGTGGTAAAATTTTAAGGATATTGGACGTGAAAAAGGGTAACAAAGCAAGTAAGCCTGACACCCTTTCGACTGTGTTTTAAGGAACTGTGATGAACTTTACCCACCTTTGTTAAGCAGGAAGAAAGAAGCCCCTAGCTGGCTGCCTGGAGCACACCCACTGCACAGGGCAATGCCTGCTGGGGAACGAAGAACTGAGTATATCCCAGGTTAACAAGTGAAACTCTTTAAAATCCCTTGTCCCTCCAGATCATGAGAGTCACAACCTTTTGGCAGAGTCCAATTGTTTTTCCTTTGTTAGCAAAGCAATAAACCTCCATTTTCTTTTTCTCAAAACCCTGTCCTCATTATTAAATTAGCATTAATTTGCTTCAGGGTCAGAAACCGAACTTTAAGTTACAAATTTTGATACCCGGCCCCGTCCCAGAACTTTTTGAGAGCTGACGACTGAAATGTTAGGAGATGGAGCATGCTTGGAGTGGACCCAAAACAGAAAAGCTAATCCTGTAAGTAAAAGGAGGGACTGAGGGACCCCAGCAACTGCAAAAGCCCTGTTGCTTCAGGGAATTCCCTCCTTCCTTCCCTGCACTGTAAGCATTATGACACCTCTGTCTTCTTTTAAAAGAGAAAAATAAAAAGGGGACACTAAATGCAGTAAAGTCACCATGGAGACCCTTGATTTTACATTTCAGGTAGCTTCTCTGTGAAAACATCTGGTCCCCTTGTGGGGACATCTGTGGTGCCACTGGTGCAGGAGATTTTTCTATTATCTGCTCTGTTTTAAAGGCTTCTGTCTGTCAGCCATATTCTGGAGTTCCTTTCTGTCTGTCTTGTGCCTTTGTTTTTGGCCCTTTAAGACATGTGCAATAATGTGTTTATATTATAAATTGTTTCTTGAGAATGATCTTAGCTGAATGTGTGTCTAAATGATGATGTTTTATTGTAAAAATCTGGTATCTGAATGCGTTTTTTGAAGCATTGCACAATATTGCAGTTAAAAGTCGGGTTTAGGTAATTGTTTAGTTTTTGATTTCAGAAAATTCATGCCAGAGAACTTAAATACTTAGGATGGAAAACTAAAGAACTCTACTTCCAAGTTGGCAAGTAACTTCCCAATCATGCAGTCTTTTTTTCTCCAATTTTGAATTGGGTAGCCTGGGAAAATGTCACTGTGTTTACCAGTGCATTAATTTGGACAAGGATAGTAAATCATAGTATGATATCTGTTGACAAAACAAGATGTAAAGATATAAAATTTTGTGAATTGTATCTTAAACTTGTAGCATAATTTTCAACATCCTAACCAGAAAATTATGGTTAAAATGCCTTAGGCCTGAGGTGTCTGCTCAGAATAGCAGTTTTTTCCTGCTCCTTCCAGACCTCAGCCAGGACTTCTGTTGAAATGCAAATGAAAGTCTCCTGTAAGCTCAGTAGGAGACTGATCTGAGGCCTAAGGGGAAAAAATGGTAAATTGTATGGTATTTACTAATTACCGGCCAGTCATTTTTTCTAGGACTCATAATTTTTTCTTAGATTCTTTTTTTTTTGAGTTTATGATTTTGATCCTACAGACCTAGGTTAATATTTTTCTGATCAGTTTTATCTTTGACCAACTGTGGAGTTTTAAAAACATTGCAATTGTGATTTCACCTGTGAAAAGCTACAAGGCCTTCACTATTATTAGGTGTGCACACTTTTGTTATGTGTTGTATGTCTATATATATATATATATATATATATATATATATATATATATATATACACATATGTGCGTATATCATTCAAATGATACACAAATTAACATATATAAGGAGCACTCATATAAAAAAGCGCTCATAAAAACAAATTTTAAAAAGTGGACCACAGATCTTTAATTCACGTGGTTTAAATGTTTCAATTTAGATTGGATAAACAGATAAATATAAATGTCTTCAAATTTATGAATATAAGTTTTTCTAGGTGTTCAAAAATCTAATAAAATATTATTGTCTACCAAAGGTCTATATGACTTTGTTCTAGGACTTTTCCTTCAACCAAAAAATGGTTTACACTATTCAATACATTTGTCTAATATTTTGATTAAAAAGTAAAGTAAATTTGATTTGGATTTACTCATTCATGAGTGTTTTTGTTTGATATCTGATTGATATACTAAGGTCTATCAATTTTTAGTACAAAATCTGTATAAAATGTTTACAATCTTATACAGACTTTCTACTAAAGTCTGTGTAAGATTGTAAAAATTAGTCATGTGTTAAAGAGACAAAAATTTCTTAAAACATAAGATTACTCATAACATTGTGTTTATTAAGTTTTATTTTTTCCAGAGCAAGCAACCATAAAAATTAAACAACTGTTTAAAACAGAACTGTTATTTTAGAGCACTGTACTGCCATTTCTTTAAAAGATAAACTTGGTTAATGTAGAAACATCAATGTAACTGTGATGCTATTAATGTGCTCATATCTTCCAGTTATACAACTCGATAAGGTAGAAACTTTAAAAGAGCATTATATCAAGCTGGTGTTCTGAAGTTGTATGGTAAATAAAATATATATTGGGGATTTATTTACCTGTTATCAATAAGATATGTAAAGTTTTATGTTACACTTTACATTGTGCAACAATTTAAATGTATTTTTAAATTAATGAGAGCCTAATCTATTTGAATGTTAAAAACATTCAGCCATTCTTTAATTCATGTTTCAAAAGTGATATTATATGGTGTTAGCTAATGTTCATGTGACCTCAAACAATTTATGTAAACTTTGTAAAAGGATATTAAAAAACGAAGATCAGCTTTAGAACTAAAACACTTAAGATTTATAAAGAGCCCTGTCTTACCTGAGATAAGGCTCTGTGTCCCATCTTACTACATGTGAGAATGACTACGAAAGCAGTAGGTCAGATTTTATTTCATTTAAAGTTATGTTCAAAAGTTTTGTTTTTTTCTTTTTTTTTTTCTCTCAAGTTTACTAGGATCTCAAACAGGGAATATAAAGTATAACTCACCCAAAAAATTCAGGGTAGCATTACATTAACTAAGTATTTTTACTCTTGTTAAAAAATTTTGTTTTTTATTTGCTTATAAGTGATCTAAAGATTCCCTGTTGGTGTTTTAACTATGGCTGGAATCTTTCAGAATAAAATCTTGTGATATCCTGGCTTAGATTCCCAGTGCTCTGTGTAAAGTCACCCTGGGCCAAGATCTCAGATTCCAATGGTGAATCTCATGTGTGGCCTCCTGAAATCCCAACACAATTCATGGCAATACTTCTCTGAGGTCAGTTACACAACTCAGTATCTAAGGGGAATCACAACAGAGTTCAAGCCCAGGTGGACCCAGGCATCTCTTCAAATTGCCACACAAATGATGACAATTAAAACCAAAACACTCTCACATGGCCCTCTTCATCTTTTTATATAGACACTAATCATAACCTCTAGCTGGAGGTTTCCATGAGGGGCACAGCCCAAGACAGTGTCAAAAATAATCTCCCTTGTCCCTCATTTGCCTAAAGTCAGGGTGGCCTGGACAACGTTAGTGTGAACCAGAAGTGATCAAATAGGTCTGCCGTTTATACTACTCCACTTCTCAAATTTGAGGCCTACTGACTGTGGGGTATAGATTTTTAGTGTGAATTCGAGTTATAAGAAAACCCAAGCACCTATTGTCTCCCCTCTGCAGCCCTTTGAAGAACTTATTTGACACAAATGATCCCTATTCTCACTTGATGGAGGTCAGGAATCTTACAGAGGAAGGCGAGAGGCTTCATCCACAATGACTGATCTTTTTTCCATTTAGGTTTTGGATGCCCACATGGGATCTTTCATTAGATTCATCAGGTGATGAAAATCTAAACCACAGGCTCACACAGGGCCAAGAGGCTGATTCAGACACATCCATTTCCAAAGCAATGAAGCAAAGAGCCACAGGTGATGCCCATTCATTACCATTTGAAAACTGTTTTCTTCAGGCTTCACAAAGGGGTGGCCTGAGGCAAAGACCTTTCTGACATTCAGAGCAACAGAACAATAGGTAATCAAAAGGCCCCAAGCAGGGTTTCTCCACGGAGACTTTCCTTGTTACTCTAATATGTGAGTTTTCTGAGTTGCTCGCCATTCCCTTCAGCTATCCAGTACATGGCCATGTCACAGAGCTTGGAGGTGGTACATATCTTGTACAAAAATACATGATACTAATCTTGAGAGTGGCCAGAATTCATGAAAAAATGGAAAATTAGGTAGATAGCAGGTGTTGCCCATGGATAAGGCAAGCCTCAGTCCATTCATTAATTGGAAATGATGCATGCTGGGAAGCTTTCTACTAGACAGGACACACCCAATGAGCTATTTTTTTCTAATATCCACAAAGAAAAACACAGTGGGATACACAGACATAGAAACAGTCTCCTTGTCAAATGACTTACTGGAAACAGTCCACTCCAATCCAAACAAACCTCCTTTTTTTACCTATTCTCAGAACATGGAAAAAAACCACAAACACAAACCAACACCCACAAATGCAACTCCTTCCCCCAAGTAGGTCTGTCACTATCTGGAGTGTCCTCTGACTGGTAGGCCATACGATGTTCCCCACAAATGGCCTTTCTGTCTCAGATCTGGTCTCCTTGGTCAACTCTGTGAAGTTGTCAGGAGGCAGTGGTGAGCCAATTCCTGTCCTCTCAGGAAAGACCCTTCTTCAGAGCTTTCTTAGTATTTGGCAACCCTTACATCAGTAGGTACCAAGAAAGACTGACTCTGTCCTTAGTAAATCCAAACAAGTGAGCCCACTGCGACTGGGACTTGGACTGGCTCTGGTGCCTGGCTTCCTGGATCACAAAATTCAGAGAGTTCCATCACCAAGGAAATGAGGTGAGGTCACTACCTTCAGGAAATAAATGAGGTCCCTGTCTTGGCCACTACTTTGTCCTAACAGTTGCATCCTAGTGTCTCCTGACATGGAGGCTGCCCTACTTCCTGTGATACTTTCACATGTTAGAATGGTATAGAAACCATAGTCACCTGGGAACAGCTCTCCACACAGCCTGCTTTGGTCCATCTTCCCTGCATTAAGAATAGAGAGGCTGACTCAGACACATCCTTTCATCCTGACCATGTTGTTTGCCATGGAATATGACTTTTGTTCTCTCAGGTCTTTCATAGCTGCCTACATCTTCTCCAGGGATTATTTCTGCATGGATTTTGAGGTACTCAGCAGGTGGAAGATCTCCTAACTTACTGTATTGTAATATCAACTTTATCCCTGCTCTTCTGTAAAGTGAGATTGAGGGAACATTGTATGGTTAGGGTTAATAGCATGTTCCATTTGGCTTAGGAATCATTCTGCTGGATGAATAATGGTATTGGGAACCAGCAATATTTATAAGAATATAGAGGTAAAATATAAGTATGAAAACAGAAATCAAGGTAATATTTGAAGCCCAGAAGGATTTGGGCTCTTGATTGGGATCCTTAGCTTGAGTAATGTTTTGCACCGAGGTCGATGCAAATCGATATACAATGGCATAAGACCCTGTACCTCAGATGATTGAATGTAGAAGAGAACATCCAGTGAAAAAGGGATAGTGTGTAGGATTAGAATGATAGTCTGTAGGTTTAGGAGGAAGAGTGAGTCTAGGATTTGGACCAAAAGTTCTTTAGCAATAGGTTTCGGTTAGAGAGTGAATATAAATGGCACCATATGTGAAAAGTTGGGCACAATGATGAACTGGGAAAAATATGTAGGAAGGCAGACATCAATAGAGACATTAGGAAATCAGGCAAAGTATAACGTGAGTGATAAGATTTGACATTTTCAACAGGATTGAGGTTGAATACATAATCTTAAAAAGAAACAAAAATGTAGTCACCAATTGGATTGACATTTGAGAGCATTAGGCAAACTGGACATGGATGTTTTTAGTAATCTATGTTCACATTCCATTGAGGCTTTATTGCAATCATAATGTGACCTTTGCATTTTGTGTCCAGAATATTACTGTGATAATATGTATATGTAGATCAGGTGACATGAGTATTTCTTCCACCTTTTCTGGGAGCAATATTTTGAAAACATATAAATTAGTACTGGGGATACTAAGAGGTTTACCCTGTGTTGATGAATATAGAGATGATGCATTAATAGACCATACTGTGAAAAAATTATGTGACTGGTTCCAAATTTACATAATGGATTGTTTTAATATCTGAAAATATAGACGAAATCATATATTGATATATGTACATTCATTCCAACAAGTTATATATCTAATGATATTATTAGGGTTACCGTTTATCATGAATAGTGTGTGAGTTTTGCTTCAAAAATGATAATGGAATCGAAAATAATGTGTTTAGAAAGAAGTCTAGTGAAAAGACCAGTCAAGAAACATAGAGGAATATATGTGTTCCGAAGGAGGAAGTGATTGAAAGTAAACCAAATATTTATAAATTTGTGAACTTGTGAATGAAAGGATATATTTTATGATGTCCATAAACTGAATAAATAATAACGTACCAAGTTTGAATAAAAATGAACTTTAAAAAACACATCATATCCAATAGGAATGTATTTGCATTGATGTTAAACTTGGTCAGTTAGTCTAGAAATATTAGGATTTGTAAGAACCCTTCCCTGAATTTAGTTTTCAGTACTAGGAAACAAATATGTATTTCAGTGGATGTATATTTCTGAGAATAAACTTGTTAAAAGTTGATTATAAATCCACATATATGAATATGAATGAATTCAGGTGGTGTATAAGAAGACATATATTTCATATTTTGGAAAATCTGGAGACTATATATATATATATATATATATATATATATATATATATATATATATAGAGAGAGAGAGAGAGAGAGAGAGAGAGAGAGAGAGAAACACACACACATTATAATGTCGCAATATATATGTCAATCGAAATTCATCATGAAAAATAACTCATCCACATATCCCAAAATATTCATTTTACTGAACATGGATGTATGTATAATGTTGTTCATCTAGGAAGCTCACCCATGGGTTGAATTTTCTGTACCAACAGCATTTAGGAGGAGTGATCTCTTCTCACAAATAGTATCTGCCAAGTCAGCCACCTTACAAGAATGTACGTGTGAAACCAGGTAGGATTCTATTTGTGCATATAAAAATACATGTGCTTAATAGGCTACAGAGAAAGGGAGACAGGAATTCACATATTTCTTAACTTTAAAAACACATGGAATAGTGTGTAGTGTCCCTCTTTATCCCTTTTGATTAACTTTGGCTTAAAAAAAAGAATTTTATTGAGAATTTTTGTATATATCTTTGTCAGGAATATTGCTCTGAAGATTTCTTTCCTTGATGTGTCTTTGTCTGATTTTGGTATGTGAGTGATAATAGCCTCATGGAATGAGTTTGGAGGAGTTCCATCCTTTTCTATTTTATGGAATAATTTGAGGAGTATTGTGATGAATGCTTCTTTGAAGGTCTTGTAGAACATGGCTGAGAATCTGTCTGTTCCTGGGCTTTGCTTGATTGGTAGGCTGTTGACAGCAACTTCTATTTCATTGCTTGAAATTGATTTGTTTAAATTGTTCACGTCCTACTAATTAAGTTTGGGTATATCTCTAAAATTTTATTGATTTAATCATGGTATTTTAATTTATTAGACTATAAATTTTCGAATTAGTTTTCAATTATTCTCTGTATTTTAGTTGTGTAGTCTGTAAAAGTTCCTTTATGATCCTTAATTTTAGTAATTTGAGGTTTTTTTTTCTTCATTAGCTTGGTTAAGGAAGTGTCAATTTTATTTATTTTTCGAAGATTAAATTTAGTGTTGTGTCAAAAAAAATAACACATGGAAAATTATTTCAATAAATTGAATAGATTTATAACTCCTACCTTATATTATGCAAAAGGCAAGTCCAACTATACACCATGTCTCTTCTGAAATGCTTGTATCTATTCTGTTTGGGTTCTTTTTCTCCATTATATTAGTATTAGTGGTAAGAGACTCGTAGGGTATATGAATGTTTCTGAGAATAATCTTGTGAAAAGATAATTATAAATCCACATTCATGAATATGAAAAATTTAGGAAGTGAAAAATAAGACACATATATTTCATATTTTGAAAAATTTGGAGAGTATATCTATATTTATATCTATATATCTATATCTATATCTATATCTATCTATCTATCTATATATATATATATATATATATATATATATATATATATATATACACACACACACACACACACACACACAACACTCACAGACATTAAAAAGTACCAATATAAATTCCAATCGAAATTCATCAGTAAATATATATCATCCACAAATGCAAAAAATATTTATTTTACTGAACATGAGTTTATATATAATGTTTTTCTAATAGGACACTCTCCTATAGGTTGAATTTTCATTTCCAAAAGCATTTAGGAGGAGTGAACTCTTCTCACAATTTGTATCTGCCAAGACAGCCACCTCACAAAAATGTACGTGCAGCAACCTAACAGAGGAAGGCAAAAGACTTCATCCAAAATGAATGATATTTTTTGCCATTGTGGTTTTGGAAGCTCACATGGGATCATTCTTAAGATCCAACAGGTGCTGAGAATCTAAGCAACAGCCACACACAGGTCCAAGAGGCTGATAAAGACACATCCCTTTCCAAAGCAATTAAGCTAAGAGCCACAGGTGAGGCCCATTCATTTCCATTTGAAAACTGTTTTCTTCAGGCTTCATAAAGGGGTGGCCTGAGGCAAAGACCTTCCTGACATTCAGTGCAACACAACAATAAGTAAGCAAAAAGCCCAAAGCAGTGTTTCTGCACTGAGACTTTCCTGGTCACACTGATATCTGAGTTTTCTGAGATGCTCGCCATTCTCTTCAACTATCCTTTACATGGCCATGTCACAGAGCTTGGAGGTGGTACATATTTTGGACACAAATCCATGAGTCTATTCTGGAGAGTGGCCAGAATTCAGGAAGAAAACAACAACTTAGAAAGATAGCAGGTGTTGCACATCGATAAGACAAGCTGCAGTCCATTCATATATTGGGCAGTATGAATTATAGGGAAGATTTATACTAGACAGGACAAATCCATTAATGCATTCTCTTTTCTAATGTCTACAACAACGGACACAGTGAGATACACATAAACAGAAACACTCGCCATGTCAAATGACTTACTAGAAACTGTCCACTCCAAACCAAACAAAACGCCTTTCCTATCTATTCTCAGAACATGAGACAAAACAACAAACCCACACCCACTCCCACAAAGGCACCACCTGCCCCCAAGTAGGTCTGTGACTATCCGAAGTATCCTCTGATTGGTGGGCCATACTATGTTCCCCCGACATGGCCTGTCTTCTCTCAGATCATGTTTCCCTGAACAACTCTGTGAAGATGTCAGGAAAAAGTGGTTAGCCACTACCTGTTTTCTCAGGAAAGGTCCATCTTCAGAGCTCTCCTGGCATTTGGCCATCCTCACATCATTAGGTACCAAGAAAACTGACTCTGTCCTTGGTAAATCCAAGCAAGTGAGCCCACTGTTCTGGGACTGGGACTGCCTCTGGGTGCCTGGCTTCTTGGATACCAAGTTCAGAGAGTTCCATCACCAAGGAAATGAGGTATGTCACATTCTTTGGAACTGAATGAGGTCACTGCCTTGGCAACCACTTTGTCCTAACAGTTGCTTCCAAGGGTTACATAAGATGGAGGTTTCCCCTACTTCCTGTGACACTTTCATAAGGTAGAATGTATATCAACCATTGGCACCCGGGAACAGCTCTCCACTCAGGCCTGGATTGTTCCACCTTGTCTACAATAAGAAGAGAGAGGCAGATTCAGACACATCCCTTCATCCTGACCAGGTTGTTTGCCATGGAAGATGACTTTTGCTCTCTCAGGTGCTTCATACCTGCCTACAACTTCTCCAGGTATCATTTGTGCATGGACATTTGAGGTTCTCATCTGGTGGAAGATCCCCAACTTTCCTGTAATGTAAGAACCCCTCTGTCCCTGCTCTTCTGTAAAATGATTGAGGGAACAGTGTATACTTGGGGTTAAAAACAGGTTTGATTTGGTGACGAATGATTCTGTGCGATGAATAATGGCATTGGGAACCTGCAATATATACAAGAATATAGAGGTGAAATATAAGTATGAAAACAGAAATCTAGGTATGATTTGAAGCCCAGAAGGGTTTACCCTTGATTGGGATACTTAGCTTTGAATTATGTTCTGCAAAGATGTCTCAGATAATTTGATATACAATGGCATAGGACCTTGTACATTGGATGATTGAATTTAGAAGAGAACATCCAGTCAAAAAGGGATATTCAGTAGGATTAGGAAGATAGTCGGTAGGTTTAGGAAGACGAGTGAGTATAGGATTTGGACCAAAAGTTCTTTAGCTATAGACTTTTGGTTATAGAGTGAATGTAAATGTCAGCACATATGAAGAGTCAGACACTATGTTGAACTGGGGAAAATATGTAGAAAAGCAGATATCAATGGAAACATTACGAAATCAGGCAAAGTATAAAGTGAGGGATAGAATTAGACATTTTCAACAGGGTTGAGTTTCAATATATAAATTAGGAAAAAACAAATATGTAGTCACCAATAGGAGTGACAATTGACAGCATTAGGCAACCTGGACATGGATGTTTTTAGAAATCCATGTTCACTTTCCATTTAGGCTTTGGTACAATCATAAGTGTGACCTTTCCATTTTTTGTCCAGAATATTACTGTGATAATGAGGTGACATGAGTATTTCTTTCACCATTTCTGGGAGCAATATATTGAAGATGTAAAATTAGAATCGGGGGTACAAATAGGTGTACCCTGTTTCTATGAACATAGAGAAAAACCACGAATAGACCATACTGTGAATAAATAATATAACTTTTTTGAACTTTAAATAATGAATTGAACTGATATCTGAAAAATAAAAGGAAATTGTATATTGATATACAATCATTCATTCCAACCAGTTATATATCTAATGGAAATATTAGTGTTTTGGTTTATCATGAAGAGTGTGTGAGTTTTGCTTCAAAATGATTATGGAAATTCAAAATAATGTGTTTGGAAAGAAGTCTCATGAAAAGACCAGTCAAGAAACCCTGACAATACATGTGTTCTGAAGCAAGAAGTGATTAATGTTGAAACAAATGCCTATTAATTTGTGAACTTGTGGATGAAATGTATATCCTATGATGTGCAAAAACTGAAGAAACAATAATGTACCAGTGTCGAAAACAAATGAATGACAAATTACATATCATGTCCCATAGGAGTCTACTTGCATTGATGTTAGACTGGGTCAGATACTGTAGAATAATTAGGATTTGTATGCACCCTTCACTGAAGTTAGTAGTCAGTACTAGGAAACAAATATGTATTTCAGGTGGATGAATATTTCTGATTATAATCTTGTGAAAAGTTGATTATAAATCAACATACATGAACATGAATGAATTTAGAGAGTGTATACTAGACACATATATTTTATATTTCGAAAACTTTGGAGAGTATATCTATATCTATATCTATACACACACACACACACACACACACACACACACACACACAACACTCACAGACATTAAAAAGTACCAATATAAATGCCAATCGAAATTCATCAGTAAATATATATCTTCCACAGATGCAAAAATATTTATGTTACTGAACATGAGTTTATGTATAATGTTGTTCTTCTAGGACGCTCTCTTATAGGGTGAATTTTCATTTCCAACAGCATTTAGGAGGAGTGAACACTTCTCACAATTTGTATCTGCCAAGACATCCACCTTACAAAAATGTACGTGTGATACCTGGTAGGATTCTATATATGCATATAAATATACATGTGTGAATAGAATACAGAAATTGGAAACAAGTATTCACATATTTGTTAAGTTTAAAAACACATGGAGAATATTTCAATTAAAATTTGACTGGATGTATAACTCCTACCTTATATAATGCAAATGTCAAGTCCAACTATAGAACATGTCTCCTCTGAAGTGCTTGTATTTCTATTGTGTTGGGTTAATTTTCCCCATTATATTAGGATGAATAGTCTGAGTCTACTAGGTATGGGTTAGTGTCAGGGATTCAGTACTTCGAATGAAAAATTGGAAAATGAATCCAATGTGTATGTAAATATATGCTGCACAAATATCCTCCCGCTCTCATCCAAAACAATGCCTTGACATTTCCTTCACCCCAAGTAAGACACAATTAGAGGAGAAGAGTTACACAATCAGTGAATACATATCTGGAATGGAAAATGCTCAGGAGTTCACAACCTTGGAGGTGGTTTAGGAGTTTCCAAAAGTAAGGGACATGGTAAACACTCCACAAACATGTAACTCTGCTGGCCTAAAAACTGTTTGAGAAACTGCCTCTGAGCTTCCGCACTTGAAATATATGTTGTTTTCATGAGATTTGGCTTCCTTTGTAGTGAGACCATCAAAGCTGGGTCTGCATCTATGTGACCTTGAGGACATGGTTTCTTATTTTTCAATGAACAAGATGAAGCAGTGCTGAATCCTCTCTTTATAGGTAAACTGAGGCCACTGGGGACTAAGTGTCTCCCCGTCTCCCCGTGTGGACTGTGAAGCCATTTGGTCCTCCTCCACTTTTTGTGGTGTTTAGGCTGCTGCACTGTGAGTTTGGTATTTGTTTCACGAAATACTAGCAGCTAAACTGGGACACAGTGCTGGAGGGAGTTCTGTCACGTGTGGTGGGTCAGGGTCTGCAAGAGAATGCACCAACTAGGCTTCTATCTCTCACAGCTTGCCCCATTGCCCCCTTGTCCATATCAACCTGATTCTTAATTTTCCTCTTAAAACTCTACATATAACCAGATGCCTTTACATATAAGGGTCTGCTGGCAGCACCATGTCAGTTACAAGCCATTTGGAATCCAATGGTAGATGCACATGGTCCTACCACGGATGTTTTAACAAACGCCTCCCCACCACTGCTCTAGACCCACTACTCAGCAGGCTCCAAATTACTGGCATCTCTGTTCTACACCATTTTCATGAAACTCAGTAAATCAAGGCACTGTCTGGTATACTCATGATCAGCAGCAGGACATCCAATGTTTCTCCAGTGCCACCTGGTCATAGGAATTTCAAAAATTTCATGGTATTTATCTAGCCATTTTTCAAGCATGAAGTTGGAGGCACTGTGGGTTTCAATTCATTAGGCAAACATTAAATGGTGAGGAAGCTCATTTCAATGAAATCTCTGGAGAACAGTCACAGGCAAGGCTTCCCAAAGAATGGACAAAACGTCACATTAGGCCAGGCCCATTGAGGTCAACAATGTGAGGTCCATGTGTGTTTTGACTCTCAATTATGGCTGCCATTTCTTTAAGAATAAAATCATGTGATATCCTTGCTGAGATTCCCAGGACTCTGTGGAAATCTACCCGGGGCCTAGGTCTCAGTTTCCAAGAGCGACTTTCATGCGTGGCCTCTTCAAATCCCAACAAAATTCATGGCAATGCTTCTCTGAGTTCAGTTCCAAAACTCAGTGTCTAAGGGGAATCACACCAGAGTTCAAGCCCACGTGGACCCAGTCATTTTTTCCAATGCCACACAAATGACCAACATTAAAACCAAAACACTCCCACATGGCCCTCACCTTATTCCATATAGTCAATCATCTTAACCTCTGGCTGGAGGTTTCCATGAGGGACACAGCCCAAGACAGTGTCCAAAATCAGCTCGTTTGCCCCTCATTTGCCTAAAGTCAGGGTAGCCTGGACACCGTTGCTGTGAACCAGGAGTGAACAAATAAGCCTGCCGTTAATACTTCTGTGTTTCTCCAATTTGAGGCCTACTGATTTTAGGTATGGATTCTTTAGGTGATTTAGAGTCATGGGAAAACACAAGCACCTCTGCAGGGCTTTAAGAACTCATTTGATCCAAAGAATCCCTATTCTCATTTGTTGGAGTGCAGGAACCTAACAGAGGAAGGCAAGAGACTTCATCCACAATGAATGATATTTTTTTGCCATTTTGGTTTTGGAAGCTAACATGGGATCATTCTTAAGATCCATCAGGTGCTGAGAATCTAAGTCACAGCCACACACAGGTCCAAGAGGCTGATAAAGACACATCCCTTTCCAAAGCAATTAAACAAAGAGCCACAGGTGAGGCCCATTCATTTCCATTTGAAAACTGTTTTCTTCAAGCTTCACAAAGGGGTGGCCTGAGGCAAAGGCCTTCCTGACATTCAGTGCAACACAACAATAAGTAAGCAAAAGGCCCAAAGCAGGGTTTCTGCACTGAGACTTTCCTGGTCACACAGAAATCTGAGTTTTCTGAGATGCTCGCCATTCTCTTCAACTATCCTTTACATGGCCATGTCACAAGCTTGGAGGTGGTACATATTTTGGACACAAATCCCTGAGCCCATTCTGGAGAGTGGCCAGAATTCAGGAAGAAAACAACAACTTAGAAAGATAGCAGGTGTTGCACATCGATAAGACAAGCTGCAGTCCATTCATATATTGGGCAGGATGAATTATGGGAAGATTTATACTAGACAGGACACATCCATTAATGCATTCTCTTTTCTAATGTCTACAACAAAGGACACAGTGGGATACACATACACAGAAACACTCGCCTTGTCAAATGACTTACTGTCCGCTCCAAACCAAACAAACCGCCATTTCTATCTATTCTCAGAACATGACACAAAACAACAAACCCAAACCCACGCCCACAAAGGCACCTCCTTCCCCCAAGTAGGTCAGTGAGTATCTGGAGTGTCCTCTGACTGTGGGCCATAGTATGTTCCCCCGAAATGGCCTGTCTTCTCTCAGATCTTGTTTCCTTGACCAACTCTGTGAAGATGTCAGGAAAAAGTGGGTAGCCACTACCTGTTTACTCAGGAAAGGTCCATCTTCAGAGCTCTCCTGGCATTTGGCCATCCTCACATGATTAGGGACCAAGAAAACTGACTCTGTCCTTGGTAAATCCAAACAAGTGAGCCCACTGGGCCTGGGACTGGGACTGCCTCTGGGTGCCTGGCTTCTTGGTTACCAAGTTCAGAGAGTTCCATCACCAAGGAAATGAGGTATGTCACATTCTTTGGAACTGAATGAGGTCACTGCCTTGGCAACCACTTTGTCCTAACAGTTGCTTCCAAGGGTTACATAAGATGGAGGTTTCCCCTACTTCCTGTGACACTTTCATAAGGTAGAATGTATATCAACCATTGGCACCCGGGAGCAGCTCTCCAGTCAGGCCTGGATTGTTCCACCTTGTCTACAATAAGAAGAGAGAGGCAGATTCAGACACATCCCTTCATCCTGACCAGGTTGTTTGCCATGGAAGATGACTTTTGCTCTCTCAGGTGCTTCATACCTGCCTACAACTTCTCCAGGTATCATTTGTGCATGGACATTTGAGGTTCTCATCTGGTGGAAGATCCCCAACTTTCCTGTATTGTAAGAACCCCTCTGTCCCTGCTCTTCTGTAAAATGATTGAGGGAACAGTGTATACTTGGGGTTAAAAACAGGTTTATATTGGTGACGAATGATTCTGTGCGATGAATAATGGGATTGGGAACCTGCAATATTTACAAGAAAATAGAGGTGAAATATAAGTATGAAAAAAGAAATCTAGGTATGCTTTGAAGCCCAGAAGGGTTTTGCCCTTGATTGGGATACTTAGCTTTGAATTATGTTCTGCAAAGATGTCTCAGATAATTTGATATACAATGGCATAGGACCTTGTACATTGGATGATTGAATTTAGAAGAGAACATCCAGTCAAAAAGGGATATTCAGTAGGATTAGGAAGATAGTCGGTAGGTTTAGGAAGACGAGTGAGTATAGGATTTGGACCAAAAGTTCTTTAGCTATAGACTTTTGGTTATAGAGTGAATGTAAATGTCAGCACATATGAAGAGTCAGACACTATGTTGAACTGGGGAAAATATGTAGAAAAGCAGATATCAATGGAAACATTACGAAATCAGGCAAAGTATAAAGTGAGGGATAGAATTAGACATTTTCAACAGGGTTGAGTTTCAATATATAAATTAGGAAAAAACAAATATGTAGTCACCAATAGGAGTGACAATTGACAGCATTAGGCAACCTGGACATGGATGTTTTTAGAAATCCATGTTCACTTTCCATTTAGGCTTTGGTACAATCATAAGTGTGACCTTTCCATTTTTTGTCCAGAATATTACTGTGATAATGAGGTGACATGAGTATTTCTTTCACCATTTCTGGGAGCAATATATTGAAGATGTAAAATTAGAATCGGGGGTACAAATAGGTGTACCCTGTTTCTATGAACATAGAGAAAAACCACGAATAGACCATACTGTGAATTAATAATATAACTTTTTTGAACTTTAAATAATGAATTGAACTGATATCTGAAAAATAAAAGGAAATTGTATATTGATATACAATCATTCATTCCAACCAGTTATATATCTAATGGAAATATTAGTGTTTTGGTTTATCATGAAGAGTGTGTGAGTTTTGCTTCAAAATGATTATGGAAATTCAAAATAATGTGTTTGGAAAGAAGTCTCATGAAAAGACCAGTCAAGAAACCCTGACAATACATGTGTTCTGAAGCAAGAAGTGATTAATGTTGAAACAAATGCCTATTAATTTGTGAACTTGTGGATGAAATGTATATCCTATGATGTGCAAAAACTGAAGAAACAATAATGTACCAGTGTCGAAAACAAATGAATGACAAATTACATATCATGTCCCATAGGAGTCTACTTGCATTGATGTTAGACTGGGTCAGATCCTGTAGAATAATTAGGATTTGTATGCACCCTTCACTGAAGTTAGTAGTCAGTACTAGGAAACAAATATGTATTTCAGGTGGATGAATATTTCTGATTATAATCTTGTGAAAAGTTGATTATAAATCAACATACATGAACATGAATGAATTTAGAGAGTGTATACTAGACACATATATTTCATATTTGGAAAACTTTGGAGAGTATATCTATATCTATATCTATACACACACACACACACACACACACACACACAACACTCACAGACATTAAAAATTACCAATATAAATGCCAATCGAAATTCTTCAGTAAATATATATATTCCACAGATGCAAAAATATTTATGTACTGAACATGAGTTTATGTATAATGTTGTTCTTCTAGGACGCTCTCTTATAGGTTGAATTTTCATTTCCAACAGCATTTAGGAGGAGTGAACACTTCTCACAATTTGTATCTGCCAAGACATCCACCTTACAAAAATGTACGTGTGATACCTGGTAGGATTCTATATATGCGTATAAATATACATGTGTGAATAGGCTACAGAAATTGGAAACAAGTATTCACATATTTGTTAAGTTTAAAAACACATGGAGAATATTTCAATTAAAATTTGACTAGATGTATAACTCCTACCTTATATAATGCAAATGTCTAGTCCAACTATAGAACATGTCTCCTCTGAAGTGCTTGTATTTCTATTGTGTTGGGTTAATTTTCCCCATTATATTAGGATGAATAGTCTGAGTCTACTAGGTATGGGTTAGTGTCAGGGATTCAGTACTTCGCATGAAAAATTGGAAAATGAATCCAATGTGTATGTAAATATATGCTGCACAAATATCCTCCCGCTCTCATCCAAAACAATGCCTTGACATTACCTTCACCCCAAGTAAGACACAATTAGGAGACAAGAGTTACACAATCAGTGAATACATATCTGGAATGGAAAATGCTCAGGAGTTCACAACCTTGGAGGTGGTTTAGGAGTTTCCAAAAGTAAGGGACATGGTAAACACTCCACAAACATGTAACTCTGCTGGCCTAAAAACTGTTTGAGAAACTGCCTCTGAGCTTCCGCACTTGAAATATATGTTGTTTTCATGAGATTTGGCTTCCTTTGTAGTGAGACCATCAAAGCTGGGTCTGCATCTATGTGACCTGGAGGACATGGTTTCTTATTTTCCAATGAACAAGATGAAGCAGTGCTGAATCCTATCTTTATAGGTAAACTGAGGCCACTGGGGACTAAGTGTCTCCCCGTCTCCCCATGTGGACTGTGAAGCCATTTGGTCCTCCTCCACTTTTTGTGGTGTTTAGGCTGCTGCACTGTGAGTTTGGTATTTGTTTCACGAAATACTAGCAGCTAAACTGGGACACAGTGCTGGAGGGAGTTCTGTCACGTGTGGTGGGTCAGGGTCTGCAAGAGAATGCACCAACTAGGCTTCTGTCTCTCACAGCTTGCCCCATTGCCCCCTTGTCCATATCAACCTGATTCTTAATTTTCCTCTTAAAACTCTCCATATAACAAGATGCCTTTACATATAAGGGTCTGCTGGCAGCACCATGTCAGTTACAAGCCATTTGGAATCCAATGGTAGATGCACATGGTCCTACCACGGATGTTTTATCAAACGCCTCCCCACCACTGCTCTAGACCCACTACTCAGCAGGCTCCAAATTACTGGCATCTCTGTTCTACACCATTTTCATGAAACTCAGTAAATCAAGGCACTGTCTGGTATACTCATGATCAGCAGCAGGACATCCAATGTTTCTCCAGTGCCACCTGGTCATAGGAATTTCAAAAATTTCATGGTATTTATCTGGCCATTTTTCAAGCATGAAGTTGGAGGCACTGTGGGTTTCAATTCATTAGTCAAACATTAAATGGTGAGGAAGCTCATTTCAATGAAATCTCTGGAGAACTGTCACAGGCAAGGCTTCCCAAAGAATGGACAAAACGTCACATTAGGCCAGGCCCATTGAGGTCAACAATGTGAGGTCCATGTGTGTTTTGACTCTCAATTATGGCTGCCATTTCTTTAAGAATAAAATCATGTGATATCCTTGCTGAGATTCCCAGGCCTCTGTGAAAATCTACCCGGGGCCTAGGTCTCAGTTTCCAAGAGCGACTTTCATGCGTGGCCTCTTCAAATCCCAACAAAATTCATGGCAATGCTTCTCTGAGTTCAGTTCCAAAACCCAGTGTCTAAGGGGAATCACACCAGAGTTCAAGCCCACGTGGACCCAGTCATTTTTTCCAATGCCACACAAATGACCAACATTAAAACCAAAACACTCCCACATGGCCCTCACCTTATTCCATATAGTCAATCATCTTAACCTCTGGCTGGAGGTTTCCATGAGGGACACAGCCCAAGACAGTGTCCAAAATCAGCTCGTTTGCCCCTCATTTGCCTAAAGTCAGGGTAGCCTGGACACCGTTGCTGTGAACCAGGAGTGAACAAATAAGCCTGCCGTTAATACTTCTGTGTTTCTCCAATTTGAGGCCTACTGATTTTAGGTATGGATTCTTTAGGTGATTTAGAGTCATGGGAAAACACAAGCACCTCTGCAGGGCTTTAAGAACTCATTTGATCCAAAGAATCCCTATTCTCATTTGTTGGAGTGCAGGAACCTAACAGAGGAAGGCAAGAGACTTCATCCACAATGAATGATATTTTTTTGCCATTTTGGTTTTGGAAGCTAACATGGGATCATTCTTAAGATCCATCAGGTGCTGAGAATCTAAGTCACAGCCACACACAGGTCCAAGAGGCTGATAAAGACACATCCCTTTCCAAAGCAATTAAACAAAGAGCCACAGGTGAGGCCCATTCATTTCCATTTGAAAACTGTTTTCTTCAAGCTTCACAAAGGGGTGGCCTGAGGCAAAGACCTTCCTGACATTCAGTGCAACACAACAATAAGTAAGCAAAAGGCCCAAAGCAGGGTTTCTGCACTGAGACTTTCCTGGTCACACAGAAATCTGAGTTTTCTGAGATGCTCGCCATTCTCTTCAACTATCCTTTACATGGCCATGTCACAGAGCTTGGAGGTGGTACATATTTTGGACACAAATCCCTGAGCCTATTCTGGAGAGTGGCCAAAATTCAGGAAGAAAACAACAACTTAGAAAGATAGCAGGTGTTGCACATCGATAAGACAAGCTGCAGTCAATTCATATATTGGGCAGGATGAATTATGGGAAGCTTAATACTAGACAGGACACATCCATTAATGCATTCTCTTTTCTAATGTCTACAACAACGGACACAGTGGGATACACATACACAGAAACACTCGCCTTGTCAAATGACTTACTGTCCGCTCCAAACCAAACAAACCGCCATTTCTATCTATTCTCAGAACATGACACAAAACAACAAACCCAAACCCACTCCCACAAAGGCACCTCCTTCCCCCAAGTAGGTCTTTGAGTATCTGGAGTATCCTCTGACTGTGGGTCATAGTATGTTCCCCCGAAATGGCCTGTCTTCTCTCAGATCTTGTTTCCTTGACCAACTCTGTGAAGATGTCAGGAAAAAGTGGGTAGCCACTACCTGTTTACTCAGGAAAGGTCCATCTTCAGAGCTCTCCTGGCATTTGGCCATCCTCACATGATTAGGGACCAAGAAAACTGACTCTGTCCTTGGTAAATCCAAACAAGTGAGCCCACTGGGCCTGGGACTGGGACTGCCTCTGGGTGCCTGGCTTCTTGGTTACCAAGTTCAGAGAGTTCCATCACCAAGGAAATGAGGTATGTCACATTCTTTGGAACTGAATGAGGTCACTGCCTTGGCAACCACTTTGTCCTAACAGTTGCTTCCAAGGGTTACATAAGATGGAGGTTTCCCCTACTTCCTGTGACACTTTCATAAGGTAGAATGTATATCAACCATTGGCACCCGGGAACAGCTCTCCACTCAGGCCTGGATTGTTCCACCTTGTCTAAAATAAGAAGAGAGAGGCAGATTCAGACACATCCCTTCATCCTGACCAGGTTGTTTGCCATGGAAGATGACTTTTGCTCTCTCAGGTGCTTCATACCTGCCTACAACTTCTCCAGGTATCATTTGTGCATGAACATTTGAGGTTCTCATCTGGTGGAAGATCCCCAACTTTCCTGTATTGTAAGAACCCCTCTGTCCCTGCTCTTCTGTAAAATGATTGAGGGAACAGTGTATACTTGGGGTTAAAAACAGGTTTATATTGGTGACGAATGATTCTGTGCGATGAATAATGGGATTGGGAACCTGCAATATATACAAGAATATAGAGGTGAAATATAAGTATGAAAAAAGAAATCTAGGTATGCTTTGAAGCCCAGAAGGGTTTTGCCCTTGATTGGGATACTTAGCTTTTAATTATGTTCTGCAAAGGTGTCTCAGATAATTTGATATACAATGGCATAGGACCTTGTACATTGGATGATTGAATTTAGAAGAGAACATCCAGTCAAAAAGGGATATTCAGTAGGATTAGGAAGATAGTCGGTAGGTTTAGGAAGACGAGTGAGTATAGGATTTGGACCAAAAGTTCTTTAGCTATAGACTTTTGGTTATAGAGTGAATGTAAATGTCAGCACATATGAAGAGTCAGACACTATGTTGAACTGGGGAAAATATGTAGAAAAGCAGATATCAATGGAAACATTACGAAATCAGGCAAAGTATAAAGTGAGGGATAGAATTAGACATTTTCAACAGGGTTGAGTTTCAATATATAAATTAGGAAAAAACAAATATGTAGTCACCAATAGGAGTGACAATTGACAGCATTAGGCAACCTGGACATGGATGTTTTTAGAAATCCATGTTCACTTTCCATTTAGGCTTTGGTACAATCATAAGTGTGACCTTTCCATTTTTTGTCCAGAATATTACTGTGATAATGAGGTGACATGAGTATTTCTTTCACCATTTCTGGGAGCAATATATTGAAGATGTAAAATTAGAATCGGGGGTACAAATAGGTGTACCCTGTTTCTATGAACATAGAGAAAAACCACGAATAGACCATACTGTGAATTAATAATATAACTTTTTTGAACTTTAAATAATGAATTGAACTGATATCTGAAAAATAAAAGGAAATTGTATATTGATATACAATCATTCATTCCAACCAGTTATATATCTAATGGAAATATTAGTGTTTTGGTTTATCATGAAGAGTGTGTGAGTTTTGCTTCAAAATGATTATGGAAATTCAAAATAATGTGTTTGGAAAGAAGTCTCATGAAAAGACCAGTCAAGAAACCCTGACAATACATGTGTTCTGAAGCAAGAAGTGATTAATGTTGAAACAAATGCCTATTAATTTGTGAACTTGTGGATGAAATGTATATCCTATGATGTGCAAAAACTGAAGAAACAATAATGTACCAGTGTCGAAAAACAAATGAATGACAAATTACATATCATGTCCCATAGGAGTCTACTTGCATTGATGTTAGACTGGGTCAGATCCTGTAGAATAATTAGGATTTGTATGCACCCTTCACTGAAGTTAGTAGTCAGTACTAGGAAACAAATATGTATTTCAGGTGGATGAATATTTCTGATTATAATCTTGTGAAAAGTTGATTATAAATCAACATACATGAACATGAATGAATTTAGAGAGTGTATACTAGACACATATATTTCATATTTGGAAAACTTTGGAGAGTATATCTATATCTATATCTATACACACACACACACACACACACACACACAACACTCACAGACATTAAAAATTACCAATATAAATGCCAATCGAAATTCTTCAGTAAATATATATATTCCACAGATGCAAAAATATTTATGTACTGAACATGAGTTTATGTATAATGTTGTTCTTCTAGGACGCTCTCTTATAGGTTGAATTTTCATTTCCAACAGCATTTAGGAGGAGTGAACACTTCTCACAATTTGTATCTGCCAAGACATCCACCTTACAAAAATGTACGTGTGATACCTGGTAGGATTCTATATATGCGTATAAATATACATGTGTGAATAGGCTACAGAAATTGGAAACAAGTATTCACATATTTGTTAAGTTTAAAAACACATGGAGAATATTTCAATTAAAATTTGACTAGATGTATAACTCCTACCTTATATAATGCAAATGTCAAGTCCAACTATAGAACATGTCTCCTCTGAAGTGCTTGTATTTCTATTGTGTTGGGTTAATTTTCCCCATTATATTAGGATAAATAGTCTGAGTCTACTAGGTATGGGTTAGTGTCAGGGATTCAGTACTTCGAATGAAAAATTGGAAAATGAATCCAATGTGTATGTAAATATATGCTGCACAAATATCCTCCCGCTCTCATCCAAAACAATGCCTTGACATTACCTTCACCCCAAGTAAGACACAATTAGGGGACAAGAGTTACACAATCAGTGAATACATATCTGGAATGGAAAATGCTCAGGAGTTCACAACCTTGGAGGTGGTTTAGGAGTTTCCAAAAGTAAGGGACATGGTAAACACTCCACAAACATGTAACTCTGCTGGCCTAAAAACTGTTTGAGAAACTGCCTCTGAGCTTCCGCACTTGAAATATATGTTGTTTTCATGAGATTTGGCTTCCTTTGTAGTGAGACCATCAAAGCTGGGTCTGCATCTATGTGACCTGGAGGACATGGTTTCTTATTTTCCAATGAACAAGATGAAGCAGTGCTGAATCCTATCTTTATAGGTAAACTGAGGCCACTGGGGACTAAGTGTCTCCCCGTCTCCCCATGTGGACTGTGAAGCCATTTGGTCCTCCTCCACTTTTTGTGGTGTTTAGGCTGCTGCACTGTGAGTTTGGTATTTGTTTCAAGAAATACTAGCAGCTAAACTGGGACACAGTGCTGGAGGGAGTTCTGTCACGTGTGGTGGGTCAGGGTCTGCAAGAGAATGCACCAACTAGGCTTCTGTCTCTCACAGCTTGCCCCATTGCCCCCTTGTCCATATCAACCTGATTCTTAATTTTCCTCTTAAAACTCTCCATATAACAAGATGCCTTTACATATAAGGGTCTGCTGGCAGCACCATGTCAGTTACAAGCCATTTGGAATCCAATGGTAGATGCACATGGTCCTACCACGGATGTTTTATCAAACGCCTCCCCACCACTGCTCTAGACCCACTACTCAGCAGGCTCCAAATTACTGGCATCTCTGTTCTACACCATTTTCATGAAACTCAGTAAATCAAGGCACTGTCTGGTATACTCATGATCAGCAGCAGGACATCCAATGTTTCTCCAGTGCCACCTGGTCATAGGAATTTCAAAAATTTCATGGTATTTATCTAGCCATTTTTCAAGCATGAAGTTGGAGGCACTGTGGGTTTCAATTCATTAGTCAAACATTAAATGGTGAGGAAGCTCATTTCAATGAAATCTCTGGAGAACTGTCACAGGCAAGGCTTCCCAAAGAATGGACAAAACGTCACATTAGGCCAGGGCCATTGAGGTCAACAATGTGAGGTCCATGTGTGTTTGACTCTCAATTATGGCTGCCATTTCTTGAAGAATAAAATCATGTGATATCCTTGCTGAGATTCCCAGGCCTCTGTGGAAATCTACCCGGGGCCTAGGTCTCAGTTTCCAAGAGCGACTTTCATGCGTGGCCTCTTCAAATCCCAACAAAATTCATGGCAATGCTTCCCTGAGTTCACTTCCAAAACCCAGTCTCTAAGGGGAATCACACCAGAGTTCAAGCCCACGTGGACCCAATCATTTATTCCAATGCCACACAAATGAGCAACATTAAAACCAAAACACTCCCACATGGCCCTCATCTTATTCCATATAGTCAATCATCTTAACTTCTGGCTGGAGATTTCAATGAGGGGCGCAGCCCAAGACAGTGTCCAAAATCATCTCCTTTGCCCCTCATTTGCCTAAAGTCAGGGTAGCCTGGACACCGTTTCTGTGAACCAGGAGTGAACAAATAAGCCTGCCTTTAATACTTCTGTGTTTCTCCAATTTGAGGCATACTGATTTTAGGTATCGATTCTTTAGGTGATTTAGAGTCATGCGAAAACACAAGCACCTCTGCAGGGCTTTGAAGAACTCATTTGACCCAAAGAATTCCTATTCTCATTTGATGGAGTGCAGGAACCTAACAGAGGAAGGCAAGAGACTTCATCCACAATGAATGATATTTTATGCTATTTTGGTTTGGAAGCTCACATGGGATCATTCTTAAGATCCATCAGGTGCTGAGAACCTAAGTCAAAGCCCCACACAGGTCCAAGAGGCTGATAAAGACACATCCCTTTCCAAAGCAATTAAGCAAAGAGCCACAGGTGAGGCCCATTCATTTCCATTTGAAAACTGTTTTCTTCAGGCTTCACAAAGGGGTGGCCTGAGGCAAAGACCTTCCTGACATTCAGTGCAACACAACAATAAGTAAGCAAAAGGCCCAAAGCGTGGTTTTTGCACTGAGACTTTCCTGGTCACACTGATATCTGAGTTTTCTGAGATGCTCGCCATTCTCTTCAGCTATCCTGTACATGGCCATGTCACAGAGCTTGGAGGTGGTACATATTTTGGACACAAATCCATGAGCCTATTCTGGAGAGTGGCCAGAATTCAGGAAGAAAACAAAAACTTAGCAAGATAGCAGGTGTTGCACATCGATAAGACAAGCTGCAGTCCATTCATATATTGGGCAGGATGAATTATGGACACATCCATTAATGCATTCTCTTTTCTAATGTCTACAACAACGGACACAGTGGGATACACAGAAACAGAAACACTCGCCGTGTCAAATGACTTACTAGAAACTGTCCACTTCAAACCAAACAAACCGCCTTTCCTATCTATTCTCAGAACATGAGACAAAACAACAAACCCACACCCACTCCCACAAAGGCACCTCCTTCCCCCAAGTAGGTCTGTGACTATCTGGAGTGTCCTCTGACTGGTGGGCCATACTATGTTCCCCCGAAATGGCCTGTCTTCTCTCAGATCTTGTTTCCTTGACCAACTCTATGAAGATGTCAGGAAAAAATGGTTAGCCACTACCTGTTTTCTCAGGAAAGGTCCATCTTCAGAGCTCTCCTGGCATTTGGCCATCCTCACATCATTAGGTACCAAGAAAACTGACTCTGTCCTTGGTAAATCCAAACAAGTGAGCCCACTGGGCCTGGGACTGGGACTGCCTCTGGGTGCCTGGCTTCTTGGATACCAAGTTCAGAGATTTCCATCACCAAGGAAATGAGGGATGTCACATTCTTTGAAACTGAATGAGGTCACTGCCTTGGCAACCACTTTGTCCTAACAGTTGCTTCCAAGGGTCACATAAGATGGAGGTTTCCCCTACTTCCTTTGACACTTTTATTAGGTAGAATGTATATCAACCATTGGCACCTGGGAACAGCTCTCCACTCAGGCCTGGTTTGGTCCACCTTCTCTACAATAAGAATAGAGAGGCAGATTCAGACACATCCCTTCATCCTGACCAGGTTGTTTGCCATGGAAGATGACTTTTTCTCTCTTAGGTGCTTCATACCTGCCTACAACTTCTCCAGGTATCATTTGTGCATGGAGATTTGAGGTTCTCATCACGAGGAAGGTCTCCAACTTTCCTGTATTGTAAGAACCACTCTGTCCCTGCTCTTCTGTAAAATGATTGAGGGAACAGTGTATACTTGGGGTTAAAAACAGGTTTGATTTGGGTTACGAATGATTCTGTGCGATTAATAATGGTATTGGGAACCTGCAATATTTACAAGAATATAGAGGTGAAATATAATTATGAAAAGAGAAACCTAGTTATGATTTGAAGCCCAGAAGGGTTTTGCCCTTGATTGGGACACTTAGCTTTGAATTATGTTCTGCAAAGATGTCTCAGATAATTCGATATACAATGGCATAGGACCTTGTACATTGGATGATTGAATTTAGAAGAGAACATACAGACAAAAAGGGATATTCAGTAGGATTAGGAAGATAGTCAGTAGGTTTATGAAGAAGAGTGAGTATAGGATTTGGACCAAAAGTTCTTTAGCAATAGACTTTCGGTTATAGAGTGAATGTAAATATCAGCACATATGAAGAGTCAGTCACTATGATGAACTGGGGAAAATGTGTAGAAAAGCAGATATCAATGGAAACATTACGAAATCAGGCAAAGTATAAAGTGAGGTATAGAATTAGACATTTTCAACAGGGTTGAGTTTGAATATATAAATTAGGAAAAAACAAATATGTAGTCACCAATAGGATTGACAATTGACAGCATTAGACAACCTGGACATGGATGTTTTTAGTAATCCATGTTCACTTTCCATTTAGGATTTGGTACAATCATAAGTGTGACCTTTCCATTTTTTGTCCAAAATATTACTGTGATAATGAGGTGACATGAGTATTTCCTTCACCATTTCTGGGAGCAATATATTGAAGATTTAAAATTAGAATTGGGGGTACAAAAAGGTGTACCCTGTGTCTATTAAGATAGAGATAAAGCATGAATAGACCATACTGTGAATAAATAATATAACTTTTTTGAACTTTATATAATGAATTGAATTGAGATCTGAAAAATTACAGGAAATCATATATTGATATACAATCATTCATTCCAACCAGTTATATATCTAATGGAAATATTATTGTTTGGTTTATCATGAAGAGTGTGTGAGTTTTGCTTCAAAAGTGATTATGGAAATCAAAAATAATGTGTTTGGAAAGAAGTCTCATGAAAAGACCAGTCAAGAAACCCTGCCAATACATGTGTTCTGAAGCAAGAAGTGATTAAAGTTGAAACAAATGCCTATAAATTTGTGAACTTGTGGATGAAGTGTATAACTTAAAATGTGCAAAAACTGAAGAAATAATAATGTACCAGTGTTGAGTACATATGAACGTCAAATTACATATCATGTCCCATAGGAATCTACCTGCATTGATGTTAGACTGGGTCAGTTACTGTAGAATAATTAGGATTTGTATGCACCATTCACTGAAGTTAGTTTTCAGTACTAGGGAATAAATATGTATTTCAGGTGGATGAATATTTCTGATTATAATTTTTGAAAAGTTGATTTTAAATCCACATACATGAACATGAATGAATTTAGAGAGTTTACATTAGACACATATATTTCATATTTTGAAAAATCTGCAGAGTGTACAGATATATTACACACACACACACACACACACACACACACACAAACACACAAAACACTGACAGACATTTAAAAGAAGCAATATAAATGGCAATAGAAATTCATCAGTAAACATATATCACCCACAGATGCAAAAATATTTATTTTACTGAACATGAATTTATGTATAATGTTCTTCTACTAGGAAGCTCCCCTATAGGTTGAATTTTCAGTTCCAACAGCATTTAGGAGGTTTGAACTCTTCTCACAGTTTGTATATGCCAAGTCAGCCACCTCAAAATGTACGTGTGATACCTGGTAGGATTCTATATATGCATATAAATATACAAGTGTGAATAGGCTAAAGAGAAAGGGAAACAAGAATTCTCGTATTTTTTAAGTTTAAAAACTTATGGAGAACTTCTTCGATTAAAAATTGACTAAATTTATAACTTTTACCTTATATAATGCAAAAGGCAAGTCCAACTATACAACATGCCTCCAATGAACTGCTTGTATTTCTATAGGTTTGGGTTATTTTTCTCTATCATATTAGGATGAGTTGTTTGAGTCTAGTAGGTATGGGTTAGTGTCAGGGATTCAATATTTCAAAATGAAAATTGGAAAATGAATCCAATTTTTATGCATATATATGCTGCACAAATATCCTCCCACTCTCATCCAGAACAATGCCTTGACATTACCTTCACCCCAAGTAAGACACAATTAGAGGAGAAGAGTTAGAAAATCAGTGAACACATATCTGGAATGGAAAATGCTCAGGAGTTCATAACCTTGGAGGTGGTAGAGGAGTTTCCAAAAGCAAGGGACAGGGTAAACACTCCACAAACATGGAACTCTGCTGGCCTAAAAACTTTTTGAGAAACTGCCTTGAGATAGGGCACTTAAATATATGTTGTATTCAGGAGATTTGGCTTCCTTTGTAGTGAGACCATCAAAGCTGGGTCTGCATCTATGAGACCTGGAGAACATTGTTTCTGATGTTTCAATGAACATGAGGCAGCAGTGCTGATATTTTTCTTTTTAGGTAAACTGTGGCCTCTGGGGTCTAAGTGTCTCCCCGTTGAACTGTGAAGCCATTTGGCCCTCCTACACTTTTTGTGGGGTTTTTGCTGCTGCACTGGTAGTTTGGTATTTGCTTCATAAAATAGAAGGAGTTCAACTGGGACACAGTGCTGGAGGGAGTTCTGTCACGTGTGGTGGGTCAGGGTCTGCAGGAAAATGCACCAACCAATCTTCTATCCCTCAAAGCTTGCCCCATTGCATCCTTGTCCATAGCAACCTGATTCTGAACATTGCCCTGAATCCTCTCCATTTAACAAGATGCCTTTACTTATAAGGGTCTCCTGGCTGCACCATGTAAGCCACAAGCCATTTTTAAGCCAATGGAACATCCAAATTGCTCCAACACAGAAGTTTTATCACACTCCTGCCCACCACAACTCTAGGCCCACTTCTTAGGAGCCTGAAACTTACTGGGACCTCTGTTGTACACCATTTTCATAAAACCCAGTCAAGCAAGGCACTGTCAGGTACATCCATGATCAGCAGCAGGACATCCAAAGGTTCTCTAGTGCAACCTAGTGATGGGAATTTCAAAAATTTCATGGTATTTATCTAGACATTTTACAAGGATGAAGTTTGAAGCACTGTGGGTTTCAATTTTTTCAGGAACCATTAAATGGTGAGGAAGATTATTTCAATGAAAGCTCTGAAGAACCCTCACAGGCAAGGCTTCTCAAAGAGTGGACAAAAGGTCACATTAAGCCAGGCCCATTGAGGTCTACAATGTGAGTTCCATGTGTGTTTTGACTCTCAAATATGGCTGCCAAGTCTTTCGAATGAAATCATGTGATACCTTGGCTGAGATTCCCAGTGCTCTGTGCAAAGCCACTCTGGGGCTAGATCTCAGTTTCCAAGGGTGACTCTCATACATGACCTCTTTAATCCCAACACAATACATGGCAATACTTTTCTGAGGTCAGTTTCTGAACTCAGTCTCTAAGGGGAATCACACCAAAATTCAAGCCCAGGTAGACCCAGTTATGTCTTCCAACTGCCACACAAATATCCACAATTAAATCCAAAACACTCCCACATGTCACTCATCTTTTCTATATACCCACTCATCATAACCTCTGGCTGGAGGTTTCCATGAGGGGTGCTGCCCAAGACAGTGTCCAAAATAACCACCCTTGCCCCTCATTTGCCTAAAATCAGGGTGGCCTGGACATCCTTCCAGTGAACCAGGAGTGATCAAATTGGCCGGCCATTAAGATGGCACTGCTTCTCCAATTTGAGGCCTACTGACTGTGGGGTTTAGAGTCTTTATGTGATTTGGAGTCATGAGAAAAATCAAGCACTTATGGGCTATCCTCTGCAGGGTTTTGAGGAACACATTTAAACCAAATGATCATTATTCTCACTTGATGAAGGTCAGGAACCTTACAGAGGAATGCGAGAGACTTCATCCAAAATGAATGCTCTTTTGTCCATTTTGGTTTTGGATGCACACATGGGATTTTTCTTTAGATCCATCAGGTGCTAAGAATCTAAGCCACAGCCTCACACAGGGCCAAAAGCTGATTCAGACACATCCCTTTCCAAAGCAATTAAGCAAAGAGCCACAAGTGATGCCCATTCATTTCTATTTGAAAACTATTTCTTTTGACTCTACAAAGGTGTGGCCTGAGGCAAAGACGTTCTGACATTCAGGGCAACAGAACAATTGGTAAGCAAAAGGCCCAAAGCAGGGTTTCTCCATTAGAATTTTCTGGTCACACTCATATCTGAGTTTTCTTAGATGCTCCCATTCCTTTCAGCAATCCAGTACATGGCCAAGTCTCAGAGCTTGGAGGTGGTACATATTTTGGAAACAAAACAATGAGACTATTCTGGAAATTGGCCAGAATTCAGGAAGAAAACAGGACCTTAGCAAGATTGTAGGAGTTGCCCACCCATAAGTCAAGCCACAGTCCATTCATAAATTGGGCAAGATGAATCTTGGGAAGCTTTCTACTAGTCAGGACACATACAATGATTCATTCTCTTTTCTAATGTCTAAAACCACGGACACAGTGGGATACACAGACAAAGAGAAACTGGCCTTGTCAAACGACTTACCAGAAACAGTTCACTCCAAAACAAACAAACCGCCTTTCCTACCTATTCTCAGAACATGAGACAAAACCTCAAACCCACACCCACACACACAAAGGCAGCTCCTACCCCCAAGTAGGTCTGTGACTATCAGGAGTGTCCTCTGACAGGTGGGCCATACTATGTTCTGATGAAATCGCCTGTCCTGTGTCAGATATGGTCTCATTGGCCCAATCTGTGAAGTTGTCACTAGCCAGCTGTGAGCCACTACCTGCTTTCTCAGGAAAGGCCTCTCTTCAGAGCTTTCCTGACATTTGTCCATCCTCACATCAGTAGGTACCAAGAAAGACTGACTCTGTCCTTGTTAAATCCAAACAAGTGAGACCACTGGGACTGGGAATGGGACTGGCTCTGCGTGCCTGGCTTCCCGGATCCCAAGTTCAGAGAGTTTCATCACCAAGGAAGTGAGGTGAGATTACTTCCTTCAGGAATTTAATGAGGTCACTGCCTTGGCAACCACTTTGTCCTAACAGTAGCTTCCAATAGTCCTATGAGATGGAGGCAGCCCTTACTTCCTGTGACACTTTCATATGTTAGAATGGTATATCAACCATAGGCACCCAGGAACAGCTCTCCACACATGCCTGGTATGGTCCATCTTCTCTACATTAAGAAGAGAGGCTTATTCAGACAAAACCCTTCATTCTGGAAAGGTTGTTTGTGATGGAAGATGACTTTTGCTCTCTCAGGTCCTTCATAGCTGCCTAATCTTCTCCAGGGATCAAATCTGCATGGACCTTTGAGGTTCTCAACAGGAGGCAGATCCCCTACATTCCTGTATTGTAAGATGAACTCTCTCGCTGCTCTTCTGTAAAGTTAGATTGAGGGAAGAGTGTATGGTTAGGGTTATTAACATGTTCAATTTGGATTACGAATCATCCTGCAGGATGATTAATAGTATTGGGAACCTGCGATATTTATAAGATTATAGAGGTGAAATATAAGTATGAAAACAGAAATGTTGGTAAGATTTGAAGCCCAGAAGGGCATTAGGCCCTTGATTGGGATACTTAGCTTTTAATTACGTTCTACACAGATGTCTCAGATAAATTGATAATCAATGGCATAGGACCTTATACCTTGGATGTTTGATTTTAGAAGAGAACATCCACTCAAATTGAGATAGTCGGTGGGATTAGGAAGATAGTCGGTAGGTTTATAAAAAAGAGTGAGTATAAAATTTGGAAAAAAATTTCTGTAGCAATAGGGTTTCGGTTATAGAGTGAATGTAAATGTCAGCACATGTGAAGGGTCAGTCACAATGATTAACTGGGGAAAATATGTAGGAAGGAAAATATCAATAGAGACATTACGAAATGAGGCAATTATATAGTGAGTGATAGGATTAGACATTTTCAACAGGGTTGAGATTGAGTACATAATCTTAGGAAGAAACAAATATGTAGTCAGCAATAGGAATGACATTTGAAAGCATTAGGCAACCTGGATATGGATGTTTTTAGTAAGCCATGTTCACTTTCCATTTAGGATTTGGTACAATCATAAGTGTGACCTTTGCATTTTGTGCCCAGAAAATTATTGTGATCAAATATATATGTAGATCATATGATATGTGTATTTCTTCCACCATTTCTGGGAGCAATATTTGAGGACACATAAATTAGTATTGTGGGTACCAAGTGGTGTACCCTGTGTCTACGAATATAGAGATAATGCATGAATAGACCTTAGTGTGAATAAATAATATAACTTTTTTCACTTTAAATAATGGATTGAATTGGTATCTTAAAATATATAGGAAATCATATATTGACATACAATCATTCACTCCAACCAGTTACACATATAATGGTAATCTTAGGGTTATTGTTTATGATGAAGTGTGTGTGAGTTTTGTTTCAAAAGTGTTTATGGAAATCGAAAATAATGTGTTTGGAAGGAAGTCTCATGAAAAGACCAGTCAAGAAATATGGAGGAATCCATGTGTTCAAAGCAGGAATTGATTGAAAGTGAAACAAATGCCTATAACTTTGCTAAATTGTGGATGAAATATATATCCTGTGATGTGCATAAACTTATGAAATAGTAATGTACCAGTGTTGAATAAAAATGAAGGTCAAAGTACACATCATGTCCCATAGGAATCTACTTGCATTGATGTTAAACTGGTTCAGTTACTGTAGAAATATTAGGATTTCATGCATTATTCACCGTAGTTAGTTTTATTTTTTTTCATTTTTATTTATAATTGTTCAAAACATTACATAGTTGTTGTTATATCATATTTCACACTTTGATTCAAGTGCATTATGAACTCCCATTTTTACCCCATGTACAGATTACAGAATCACATCATTTACACATCTATTGATTCACATATTGCCATACTAGTGTCTGTTGAATTCTGCTGCCTTTCCTACCCTCTACTGTCCCCCCTCCCCTCCCTGCCCCTCCCCTCTTCTCTCTCTACCCCCTCTACTGTAATAAATTTGTCCCCCTTGTATTATTTTTCCCTTTCCCCTCACTTTCTCTTGTATGTAATTTTATATAACCCTGAGGGTCTCCTTCCAATTCCATGCAATTTTCCTTCTCTCTCCCTTTCCTTTCCACCTCTCATCCCGGTTTAATGTTAATCATCTTGTCATGCTCTTTGTCTCTCCTCTGTTCTTAGTTACTCTCCGTATATCAAAGATGACATTTGGCATTTGTTTTTTAAGGATTGGGTAGCTTCACTTAGCATAATCTGCTCTAATGCCATCCATTTCCCTCCAAATTCTATGATTTTTTTTCATTTTTCAATGCAGAGTAATACTCCATTGTGTATAAATGCCACAGTATTTTCTCCATTCTTTCATTGAAGGGCATCTAAGTTGGTTTCACAGTCTTCCTGTTGTGAATTGTTCTGCTATGAACATCGATGTAGCAGTGTCCCTGTAGCATGCTCTTTTTAGGTCTTTAGTGAATAGACTGAGTAGGGGAATAGCTGGGTCAAATGGTGGTTCCATTCCCAGCTTTCCAAGAAATCTCCATACTGCTTTCCAAATTGGCTGCACCAATTTGCAGTCCCACCAGCAATGTACAAGTGTACCTCTTTCCCCACATCCTTGCCAGAACTTGTTGTTGTTTGACTTCATAATGTCTGCCAATCTTACTGGAGTGAGATGGTATCTTAGGGTGGTTTTGATTTGCATTTCTCTGACTGCTGGAGATGGTGAGCATTTTTTCATGTACTTGTTGATTGATTGTGAGTCCTCATCTGATAAGTGTCTGTTGAGGTCCTCAGCCCATTTGTTGATTGGGTTATTTGTTATCTTATTGTCTAATTTATTGAGTTTTTTGTATACTCTGGATATTAGGGCTCTATCTGAAGTGTGAGAAGTAAAGATTTCTTCCCAGGATGTAGGCTCCCTATTTACCTCTCTTATTGCTTCTTTTGCTGCGAAAAAACTTTTTAGTTTATGTCCCATTTGTTGATTCTAGTTATTAACTCTTTTGCTATGGGTGTCCTATTGAGGAATTTGGAGCCCGACCCCACAGTATGCACATCGTAAGCAAATTTTTCTTCTATCAGACACTATGTCTCTGATTTGTATCAAGCTCATTGATCCATTTTGAGTTAACTTTTGTGCATGGCAAGAGAAAGGGATTCAGTTTCAATTTGTTACATATGGATTTCCAGTTTTCCAAACACCATTTGTTGAAGATGCTATCCTTCCTCCATTGCATGCTTTTAGCCCCTTTATCAAATATAAGATAGTTGTAGTTTTGTGGATTGGTTTCTGTGTCCTCTATTCTCTACCATTGGTCCACCGGCCTATATTGGTACCAGTGCCATGCTATTGTTGTTACTATTGCTCTGTAGTATAGTTTGAAGTCTGGTATCGCTCTACCGCCTGATTCACACTTCCTGCCTAGCATTGTTTTTGCTATTCTGGGACTTTTATTTTTCCATATGTATTTCATGATTGCTTTCTTTATTTCTACAAGAAATGCCTTTGGGATTTTGATTGGCATTGCATTAAACCTATAGAGAAATATTGGTAATATCGCCATTTTGATGATGTTAGTTCTGCCTATCCATGAACAGGATATATTTTTACATCTTCTAATATTTTCTTATATTTCTCTCTTTAGGGTTCTGTAGTTTTCATTGTATAAGACTTTCACCTCTTTTGTTAGGTTGATTCCCATCTTTTTTTTTTTTTTTAGGATATTGTGAATGGAGTGGTTGTTCTCATTTCCATTTCAGAGGATTTGTCGCTGATATAGAGGAATGCCTTTGATTTATGTGTGTTGATTTTATATCCTGCCACTTTGCTGAATTCATTTATTAGCTCTATTAGTTTCTTTGTAGACCCTTTTGGGTCTGCTAGGTATAGAATCATGTCTTCTGCAATAGTAATAATTTAAGTTCTTCTTTTCCTATTTTTATGCCTTTAATTTCTTCCCTCTGTCTAATTGCTCTGGCCAGTGTTTCGAGAACTGTATTGAACAGAAGTGGTGAGAGAGGGCATCCCATTCTTGTTCCAGATTTTAGAGGGAATGCCTTCAATTTTTCTAGATTCAGAATGATGCTAGCTTGAGGCTTAGCATAGATTGCTTTTACAATATTGAGGTATGTTCCTGTTATTCCTAGTTTTTCTAGAGTTTTGAAGATAAAGGGATGCTGTACTTTGTCGAATGCTTTTTGTGCATCTATCGAGATGATCATATGGTTCTTATTTTTAAGTCTATTGATGTGGTGAATAACATTTATTGATTTTCGTATATTGAACAAGCCTTGCATTCCACGGATGAATCCTACTTGATCATGGTGCACAATTTTTTTAATATGTTTTTGTATCTGATTCGCCAGAATTTAATTAGGGATTTTTGCATTTAGGTTCTTTAGGGATATTGGTCTGTAGTTTTCTTTGTTTGAAGTGTTTATGTCTGGTGTAGAAATTAGGGTGATATTGGCCTGGTAGTATGAATTTGGAAGATCTCCCTCTTTTTCAATTTCCTGAAATAGCTTGATAAGTATTGGTATTAGTTCATATTTAAGGGTTTGTAAAACTCTGCTGTATACCCATACTGTCCTGGTCTTTTCTTAGTTGGTAATCTTTGGATGGTTTCTTCTATTTCCTCAATTGATATTGGTCTGTTTAGGTTGTCTATATCCTCCTGACTCAATCTGGACAGATCATATGACTTAAGAAATTTTTCGATGCCTTCACTGTCTTCTATTATATTGGAGTATAACGAATCAAATTAATTTCTTATTATCTTCTGTATTTCAGAAATATCTGCTGTGATTGCCAGGGGGTGACAAATAACTTCTGTAGATTGATACAGCAGAAGTGGAAGCCGTTTATTGTAGAATCTGAGCGATATTTATACATTTTATAAAGCTTATCTAATTAGCATAAAATAGATACAGCAGTCAACCAATAAGGAATCTCCACACTTAATGGCTTGCTTTTGTTACTTCAAAAACCACTCCCTATGGCATTTGGCCAGGCGCCATCCAGACTTGTTTACAGACCCTAACATTTCTCTGGCAAAATACCAGGTGCCATGCTGACTTGTTTATAGACCTTAACATGTGATATTGACTTTTTCATCCCGTATGCTAGTAATTTGAGTTTTCTCTATTCTTCTTTCATTAGCATGGCTAAGGGTCTGTCGATTTTATTTATTTTTCCAAAGAACCAACTTTTAGTTTCCTCAATTTTTTCAATTGTTTCTTTTGTTTCGATTTCATTAATTTCAGCTTTGATTTTAATTAAATCTTACCTTCTACTTATTTTGCTGTTGTTTTCCTCTTCTTTTTCTAGGATTCTGAGATGAAGTATGAGATCATTTATTTGCTGTTGTTTTTTTCTTTTTTTAAGGAATGAAATCCAAGCAATGAATTTTCCTCTTAGAACGGATTTCAGTGTGTCCCATAGATTCTGATATGTTGTGCCTGTGTTTTCATTTATCTCTAAGAATTTTTTAATTTCCTCCTTTATGTCTTCTATAACCCATTGTTCATTCAGTAACCTGTTGTTCATTCTCCAAGTGATGCATGATTTTTCCTTCCTTCTTTTATCATTGATTTTTAGTTTATATTCCATTATAATCAGATAAGATGCATGGTATTATCTCTACTGCTTTATATTGTCTAAGAATTGCTCTGTGACATAATATATGATCTATTTTTGAGAGGGATCCATGTGCTGCTGAGGAAAAATGTAACTGTTTGATGTTGTGGAGTATATTCTATATATGTCAATTAAGTCTAGGTTATTAATTGTGTTATTGAGTTCTATAGTTTTCTATTTCAACTTTTGTTTGGAAGACCTGTCCAGTGGTGAGAGAGGTGTGTTGAAGTCTCCCATGATTATTGTATGGTGGTCTATTAGACTCTTGATCTTGAGAAAAGTTTGTTTGATGGACATAGCTGCACCATTGTTTTGGGGCATATATATATTTATAATGGTTATGTCTTGTTGCTGTATGGTTTTCTTGAGCAGTATATAGTGTCCCTCTTTATCCCTTTTGATTAACTTTGGCTTGAAATCTATTTTATTTGATATGAGTATGGACACTCCTACTTGTTTCCGAAATCCATATAAGTGATATGATTTTTCCCAACCTTTCCCCTTCAGTCTATGTATGTCTTTTCCTATCAAATGCGTCTCCTGTAGGCAGCATATTATTGGGTCTTGTTTTGTGATCCATTCTACTAGCCTCTGTCTCTTAATTGGTGAGTTTAAGGCATTAACATTTACAGTTATTATTGAGATAATGGTTGTTCTTCTAGCCCTATTTGTTTATTTATGTTATTAAACATGGATTGTTTTCTTCTTTGATTATTTCCCACTTTTACTGTACTACATCCCACTGTTGGTTTTTATTGTCATTTCCCTTTCTTCTTCCTGTAATATTTTCCGAGGATGTTTTGAAGAGATGGTTTTCTAGCTACAAATTATTTTAACTTTTTTTTTATCATGGAAGGTTATAATTTTATCTTCCATCCTGAAGCTTAATTTCACTGGATACACAATTCTTGGTTGAAATCCATTTTCTTTCAGTGTTTGAAAAATGTTATTCAAGGATTTTCTAGCTTTCAGAGTCTGTGTTGAAAGATCAGCTGTTATCCTGATTGTTTTACCCCTAAATGTAATCTGCTTTTTTTCTCTTGTAGCATTTAAAATTCTCTCCTTATTGTGTACGTTGGGCATCTTCATTATAATGTGTCTAGGTGTGGATCTCTTATGATTTTGCACATTTGGCGTCCTGTAGGCTTCTAGGACTTGGGAGTCAGTCTGATTCTTCAAGTCTGGGAAGTTTTCTCGTATTATTTCATTGAATACATTCCTCATTGCTTTGGTTTTAACCTCTATACCTTCCTGTATTCCAATGACTTTTATGTTTGGGCTCTTTATGTTATCCCGTATTTCTTGGATATTCTGTTCATGGTTTCTTAACAGTCTTGCTGAGCTGTCTATGTTCTTTTCAAGTTGGAATACTTTGTCTTCATTGTCTGATGTTCTATCTTCTAAGTGTTCTACTCTGCTGGTAGTCTTCTCAATTGAGTTTTTTAGTTGGTTTATAGCTTTCTGGATTTCTAGGATCTCTGTTTGTTATTTTTTACAACCTCTATCTCTCTGTATAGCTGATCTTTTGCTTCTTGGATTTGTTTATGTAATTCATTGTCGAAGTGATCTTTCATTTTCTGATTTTGCTTTCTAATGTCTTCCTTGAGACTCCAGATCATCTGAAGCATGTATATCCTGAGTTCTTTATCTGACATTCCATCTGCTGCAGCTATTACCCGTGGACCCCTGGGGTGTTCTGCCGATCGGTCGCAGGTCTGCCTACCTTGTAGGTGCTGGCGGCGGCTCTGCTCTGCCCCTATTCCAATTGGGGTGACGTGACTACCATGCAGGTGTGTTGCTGGGCCTGTTCCGCCAGTTTGTCGCAGGTCTGCCTGCCTTGCGGGCACGGGCAATGGATCTGCTCTGCTACTATTCCAAATGGGGTGAAGTGTTCGCCGTGCCGGCAGGGCGATGGGCCTCTTCTGCCAGTCAGGTGCAGGTGTGCCTACCTTGCGGGCGCGGGTGATGGCTCTGCTCTGCCCCTACTCCAATTGGGGGGTCGTGACTACCATGCCGGCAGGTTGCTGGGCCTGTTCTGGGTGCGGGCGAAGGCTCTGCTCTGCCCCTACTAATATTGGGGTGACCTGACTACCATGAAGGGTGGGCCACTGGGATTGTACTAGGTGCGGGAGAAGGCTCTGCTCTGCAACTACTCCAATTCGGTTGATGTGACTACCACGCCTGCGGGTCGCTGGGCCTGTTCTGGGCAAGGGCGGCGGCTCTGCTCTGCCTCTATTCCAATTGGGGTGACGTGACTACCATGAAGGTGTGTCGCTGGGCCTGTTCCGGGCGTGGGCGGCGGCTCTGCTCTGCCCCTCTGGCTTGATGACAAAGTGAGAGAGACCCGGGTGTTTGTGACTCACTTTCTTTACCAGGAGACTACCTGTTTCTGTCACCGCTGGTATCAATGAGGTTATCTCCTCTGCTGCTTTCTGATGACATCAGATCTCTTCCATGTTGGTATCCCATGCAAAAGGCAGCATTTCGTTCCCTTTGCTGGGTGACTAAAGCAATCGGTGAGTCCTGACCGGCATTCACAAGCCCCGTCTCAATCCTGTTGCCACTGCTTATGAAGGCTCAGTTGATATTTACTGATATTCAGCAAGACCCGGACTGAGAAGCAGTTTCCACCGGTTCTTTAGCCCTGGGCCAGATCAGTTCCTGGAGGCGGAATTCGGCCGCTCTGGGCTCGCTGTATGTTCTAATAGAAGCAGGCTCCAAGACGCAGTTTCTGCGGGTTCTTTAGCACTGAGCCTGAGTAATTTGTCTGCAACACAAAGGTGAATGGCATCCTGAAATTACCTGTTCTATAGCTGAATAAGCTGCGATCACTCGAAAACAGGGATGATGAAGTCACCTCTCCATGATGGTGGCCGCTGGGTTCCTCTGTGGTCTGACGGGTGTGGAGAAACGAGTTGGCCTGCATGCTTTCCCGTCTCAAACCCAGAATTCAGCACTGAGCACAGTGATTGCATACCTGGCAGGAGCCCACAGTACCTGCACCGCTGTATATTTGCCTTGCTATCTCGTCGTTTCCCAGCACGCGCCACAGACTCTAGCCACGGAGCGATTTCCTGAATAAGTCGCATGACCTTCTGTGAGGACAAATCACTCGCGTTTGAGCCCCCGTAGCTGATCCTCCTGAGATGGAAATATGTTCACTTGGTTTTGGAGAACCACAATTTTGCTGGAAATTCCTAACAAGATAGGTTTTAGCCATTCTAACTCGTCATTCTCCCTCACGTGACGCAGTACATGGGGGTGATGCACTCCCTTCGCAGCCATCATATGATCCCCTGAAGTTAGTTTTCAGTACTAGGAAACAAATAAGTATTTCAAGTGGATGAATATTTCTGAGAATAATCTTTTGAAAAGTTGATTATAAATCCACATACATGAATTATGAATGAATTTAGGGAGTGTATAATAAGAAAAATATACTTCATATTTTGAAAAATCTGCAGAGTGAAAAAAAATATATATATATATATATATACACATATATATATATATATATATACACATACATACACACAGAGACATTAAAAAGTAGCATTATGTATGCCAATCGAAATTCACCATGAAATATATATCATCCACAGATCCAAAAATATTCATTTTAATGAACATGGATTTATGTCGTTCAACTATGAAGCTCACCTGTATGTTGAATTTTCAGTTCCAACAGCATTAAGTAGGAGTGATCTCTTCTCACAATTTGTATCTGCCAAGCCAGCCACCTCACAAAATGTACGAGTGATACCAGGTAGAATTCGATATGTGCATATAAAAATACATGACGTCATTTCTATGCTATGGTGGTATCCCATGCAAATGGTGACCGTTTGTTCCCTTTGCAAGGTAACCAACGCAACGGGTGGGTCCTGACTGTCTCTCCCAAGCGCCGTTTCAATCCTGTGGCCACTGCTTTTGAAGGCTTGGTTGGATTTTACCTCTGAAAGTTCAGAAGGGCCGAACAGTTATTTCAGTGGGATCTTAGTGCTGAGTCATGAGAACCAGGCAAACCGGAGGTTGAATGCAGCCCATCCAGGCTCGGTGTGTGTTCTGAGGGGCCCAGAATGTTCGCCCCAGATCCACATCAGGTCAACATTGCCTACTGATTCTGAGCAAACAGCATTTAGACAGTTTACGACTCCCTATGCCCGCTCAGCTGAAGAGGTCAGAGACTTGATTTTTCCATGCCTGCCTTCATGATGGATCTCCTGTATTGCTAATTTTTATATCTGTGCATGTGAGTGTGTATGTATGAGAGTGTATATATATATATATATATATATATATATATATATATATATATATATACACTCTCCAGATTTTTTAAAATATGAAATATATGTGTCTTATTATACACTCCCTAAATTCATTCATATTCATATATGTGTATTTATAATCAACTTTCCACAAGATTATTCTCAGAAATAATCTTCCACCTGAAATACATATTTGTTTTCTAGTACTGAAAACTAAATTCAGTGAAAGGTGCAAACAGAACCTAATATTTCTACAGTTACTGAGCTAGTTTAACATCAATGCAAGTATATTCTTAGGGGACATGATGTGTATTTTGACTTTCATTTTTATTCAACACTGGTACATTATTACTCCTTCAGTTAATGCACATCATAGGATATATATTTCGTTCAAAAGTTAGAAAATTTATAGGCATTTGTTTCACTATCAATCACTTCCTGATTCAGAACACATGATTCTTCTATGTTTCTTGACTGGTCTTTTCATGAGACTTCTTTCCAAACACATTATTTTCGTTTAACATCATCACTTATAAAGCAAAACTCAAACACCCTTCATGATAAACCATAATCCTAATATTACCATTAGATATATAACTGGTTGGAATGAATGATTATATATCAATATAAGATTTCTTATATATTTTCAGATTTCAATTCAATCCATTATTTAAAGTGGAACCAGTTACATTATTTATTCATATTATCGTCTATTCATGCATTATCTCTATATTCATAGACGCAGGGTACACCTCTTTGTACCCCTAATACTAATGTATATGTCTTCAAAATATTGCTCCCAGACATAGTGAAAGAAATACTCATGTTACCTGATCTACATATACATTTTACCACAGTAATATTCTGAACAAAAAAAATGTAAAGGTCACACTTATGATTGTACCAAAGCCTAAAAGGAAAGTGAACATGGATAACTAATAACATCCGTGTCCAGGTTGCCTAATGCTCTCAAATGTAAATCCCATTGGTGACAACATATTTGTTTTTACCTATGATTATATATTCAAACTCAACCCTGTTGAAAATGTCTAATCCTATCACTCATTTATACTTTGCCTGATTTCGTTATGTCGCTATTGATACTTGCTTTTCTACATAATTTCCCCAGTTCATTATTGTGAATGACTCTTCACATGTACTGACATTTACATTCACTCTCTAAACGAAACCCTATTGCTAAAGAAGCTTTTTATTCCAAATCATATTCTCACTCTTCTTCCTAAACCTACCGACTATCTTTCTAATCCTACCTACTATCACTTTTTGACTGGATGTTCTCTTCTACATTCAATCATCCAAGGTACACGGTCCTATGCCATTGTATATTGATTTAACTGAGACAATTGTACAGAACGTAATTCAACACTATGTATCCCAATCAAGGGCCCAATGCCCTTCTGGGCTTCAAATCTTTCTTAGATTTCCGTTTTCATACATATATTTCACTTATATATTCTTATAAATATCGCAGGTACCCAATCCCTTTATTCATCCTGCAGAATGATTTCTAACCCAAATCGAACATATAATTAACCCTAACCATACACTAACTTTACCGAAGAGCAGGGACAGAGTTGGTATTAAAATACAGGAATGTAGGGTATCTTCACCTGCTGAGAACCTCAAATGTTCATTTAGAAATGATCCCTGGTGAAGATGAAGGCAGCTATGAAAGACCTCAGAAAGCAAAAGTCATCTTCCATGGCAATCATCCTGGTCGGGTTGAAGGGTTGTGTCTGAATCATTCTCTCTCTTCTTAATGTATACAAGATGGACCAAACCAGTTCTGTGTGGAGAGCTGTTTCGGGGTGCTTATGATTGATATGACATTCTAACTTGTGAAATTGTTACAGGAAAACTGGGGCAGCCTCCACCTCATGGGACTTTTGGAAGCAACTGTTAGGGCAAAGTGGTTGTCAAGGCAGTGACATAATTCAGATCCTGAAGAAAGTGACCTCACCTCACTTCCTTGGTGATAAAACTCTCTGAACTTGGGATCCAGGAAGCCAGGCACTCAGAGACAGTCCCTGTCCCAGTCCCAGTGGTCTCACATGTTTGGATTTACCAAGGACAGAGTCAGTCTTTCTTGGAACCTACAGATGTGAGGATGACGAAATGCCAGGAAACCTTTGAAGAGGGGCTTTTCCTGAGAAAGCAGGTAGTGTCTCACCACTGGCTCTTGACAACTTCACAGAGTTGGCCATGCAGACCAGAACTGAGACAGGAGAGGTCATTTTGGGGAAACATAGTATGGCCCACCAGTCAGAGGACACTCCGGAGAGTCACAGACCTACTTGGGGGAAGGAGGTGCCTTTTTGGGTGTGGGTGTGATTTTGTGGTTTTGGCTCATGTTCTCAGAATAGGTAGGAAAGGCGGTTTGTTTGGTTTAGAGTGGACTATTTTTAGTAAGTCCTTTGACAATGCGAGTGTCTGTGTATCCCACTGTGTTCATGATTGTAGACATTAGAAGAGAGGATGGATCAATGGATGTTTCCTGTCTACTAGAAAGCTTGCCAGCATTCATTGTGCCCAATATATGAGTGGACTCATGCTTGCCTTATAGATGGGCAACACCTACTAGCTTCATAATTTCCTGTTTTCTCCTTCAATTCTGGCAACACTCCAGAACAGTATCATGGTTTTGTGTCCAAGATATGTACCACCTCCAATATCTGTGACATGGCCATGTACTAGATAGTTGAAGGAAATGGCTAGCATCTCAGAAATCTCAGATATCAGTTGACCAGGAAAGTCTCAGTGGAGAAACCCTGCTTTGGTCCTTTTGCTTACCTATTGTTCTGTTGCCCTGAATGTCAGGAAGATCTTTGCCTCAAGCCACCACTTTGTGAAGCCTGAAGAAAACAGTTTTCAAATGCAAATAAATGGGCATCACCTGTGGATCCATGCTTAATTGCTTTGAAAAGGGATAAGTCTGAATCAGTCTCTTGGCCCTGTGTGAGGCTGTGGCTTAGATTCTCAGCACCTGATTGATCTAAAGATAGATCCCATGCATGCATCCAAAACCAAAATGGCAAAAAGATCAGATATTGTTGATTAACTCTCTTGCCTTCCTCTGGTAGGTTCCTGAAATCCATCAAGTGAGAACAGGGATCCTTTGGGTCAAATAAGTTCTTCAAAACCCAGCAGAGGCTAGCCCATAGATGCTTGTTTTTTCTCATGACTCCAATTCACTTAAAGAATCTAAACCTCAAAGTCAGTAGTCCTCAAGTTGGAGAAGCCAAACAGTATTAAAGGAAGGCCTATTTGATCACTCCTGGTTTACAGGAAGGGTGTCCACGCCACCCTGACTTTAGGCAAATGAGGGGCAGGAAGCTTATTTTGGACACTGACGTGGGCTGCTCCCCTCATGGAAAACTCCAGCCACAGGTTATGATGAGTGTCTATATGGAAGAAGATTTGGGCCATGTGGGAGTGTTTTGATTTTAATTGTGGACATTTGAATGGTGGTTGGAAGAGATGACTGGGTCCACCTGGGCTTGCACTCTGGTGTGATTCCCCTTAGAGACTGAGTTCTGGTACTGATCTCAGAGAAGTATTGCCATGAATTGTGTTGGGATTTTAGATGGCCATGCATGAGAGTTGCCCTTGGAAAGTGACATCTAGGCCCAAGTTGACTTTCCAAAGATCACAGGAAATCTCATCCAGAATATCACATGATTTTATTCTTAAAGACTTGGCAGCCATTTTTGAGAGTCAAAACACACATGGACCTCACATTGGAGACCTAAATGGGCCTGGCTTCATCTGACATTTTGGCCACTCTTTGGGAAGCCTTGCCTGTGAGAATTCTCCAGAGTTTTCATTGAAATGAGCTTAGTCACCATTTAATGGTTCCTGAATAAATTGAAACCCACAGTGCCTCCAACTTCTTTCTTGAAAATTGGCTAGATAAATACCATAAAAATTTTTGAAATTCCCATGACTGGCCCCTCCCAGCTCAGCCTTAAGGGCCTCTCCCAGCTCTCCCGTGAGCACGATAGCCAGACCTAGGGAATCAGGATTGGCTCGGGACTAGCGCGTGGAATTCCTGGCTCCTGATCCCACAAGTGCTGATAATTGAGGTCTCTTACACCACGTACCGGGGGCATGGCTCCCAGAGGGCAAGAAAATTCGCTGGGGGTCCTCAGCCCCAAGCTCTACAAAACTAGGGTCTGAGGGAGGCAAACAGGGAGAGTGTGCCCAGGCATTCATGAAAACAGGGCTGCCAGGAGTAGAGTTCTGGCTTGTAACCACTATTGTGGTGAGCGTCACAGGTGAGCAAGGCATGGCTTGAGGAAGCACAAGAAAGGCCCTAGGCACTCAGGATTGGAGATCCGCCAAGTCTGGGAGGAAGAGCTGCTGCACATGATTGGTTCCCACTTATTCAGAGGAGAAGCTTGGCCCAGTGCACACAGCTCCACCTACTGAAAGAGAAGTTAATTGAACTCTATGACTGCATTTATTATTATTATTTTTTTAATTTATATTTTTTCTATTTCTTTCATTTTCATTTTTGTTGTTGTTGTTCTTTAACTTTTTTTAATGTTTTTATTTTTTTATTTTATCATTATTATTATTAATATTATTTTAAATTTTAATTTTCATCCTTTAATTATAATTATTATTTAAATTTTTTTTCTTTATTTATTTTCTATTTTTCTTTTGTCTTTTCATTTCTTTTCAATTTTCTTATTCCCCCTTCCTTGAATTCTACCTGCCTACTCTCATTCTCTTTAGTGACTTCTTCCCTTCCCTTCTAATATCTTTCCTCCGAAGCATCAAATAAATTTATAAGAGTAAGCAGTAACTCAGCAGTCAAACAAAACAAGAAGTAACATGAGCAGCATAAAAAAACAAGGAAGAAAAGGAGTACAAACAACAATGGACAGCCTAAATATTCAGAAGGAATCATCAGAAAAATGGTCATATAAAGAACTCAAGGAATACCTTAGACAGATGGAATGGAACCTTAAAGAGGATACGAGACATCAAAACCAAACAGTGAAAGAACACATTGAAAATGAATTACATAAACATATATAAAAAGAAATTAAGCATCTTTATTAGGAGATAGAGATTATAAAAAAATCAAACAATAATTCTAGAAATGAAGGAAATGATAAACCAAATTAAAAACTCAATTGAGAGTATCACTAACAGAGTGGAGCGAGTAGAAGACAGAATGTCAGATAATGAAGACAAAATATATCATCTTGAAAAAAGTCTAGCCAACAAAGAAATGCTGGTAAAAAGTCATGAGAAAAACATCCAAGAGATATGGGATATCATAAAAAAAAAAAAAACTTATGAGTCATCTGGATAGAGTAAGGTACAGAGATTCAAACCAAGGGAATGAGTAACCTGCTGAATGAAATAATTACAGAAAACTTTCCAGAAATAAAAATGGAAACGGATAAAAAAAATTGTAGATGCTTACAAGACACCGAGCACAAAAAAATCACAGTAGACCAATGCCAAGAAACATTGTTATGAAGATATCCAATGTACAAAACAAAGAGAAAATATTAAAAGCTACAAGAGAAAGGAGGCAGATTACAATCAGGGGTAAACCAAAAATGTTAACAACAGATTTTTCATCACAGACGCTGAAAGTGAGAAGATCCTGGAACAACGTATTTCAAACACTTAAAAACAATGGATGACAACCAAGAAATCTGTATTCAGAAAAATTAAGTTTCAGGTAAGACAACTAAATAAAAATATTTTGTGATAAACAAAAGCTAAAAGAATTTGCAGCCAGAAAACCAGCATTGCAAAGCATCTTAAGGAAAACACTACACGAGGAAAAAATGAATATCAACAACGAAAACCATCAGTGGGAATTGCCTCAGTAATGACAGAGGGAGGGGGAAAAGCTAATCATGGATAAACAAACTAAATTTTAAAAAAAAGATAAATAATCAAAGACGGGTGGCATTACAAACCATATATCAATAGTATCTCTAATCGTTAATGGCTTAAACTCTCCAATAAAGTGACATAGGCTTGTAACGTGGATTAAAAAAAAACAAATCCAACAATATGTTGCTTCCAGGAGACACATCTGAATGGAAAAGACATACACAGGCTGAAGGTGAAAGGTTGGGAAAATTTATACCATGCACACGGTCCTTGTAAGCAAGCAGGGGTGGCCATCCTCATACGGAATAAAATCGACTTCAAGACTAATTTAATCAAAAGGGATAAGGAAGGACATTATATACTGTTAAAAGAAACCATTCACCAACAAGACATAACAATTATCAATATTTACGCAGAAAATAATGGTGCTGTGACATTTATAAAACAAATTCTCCTCAATTTCAAGAATCAAATAGACCACAACACAATAATTATGGGAGACTTCAACTCACCTCTCTCACCATTGGACAGATCCTCCAAACAAAAGTTGAATAAAAAAAATATAGAATTCAATATCACAATCAATACCCTAGACTTAACTGACATATATAGAATATATCAACCATCATCAAGTGGATATACTTTTTTCTCACCAGCACATAGATCCTTCTCAAAAATAGACCATATATTATGCCGTAGGGCAACACTCAGTAAATATAAAGGGGTGGATATAATACCATGAATTTTTTTCTGATCACAATGGAATGAAACTGGAAACCAATGGTAAAAGAAGGAAGGAAAAATCCTACATCACATGGAAAATGAACAATATATTACTGAATGATCAATGGGTTACAGAAGACATAAAAGAGGAAATCAAAAAATTCTTAGAGATAAATGAAAATACAGACACAACATATCAGATTCAATGGGACACAATGAAACAAGATTCAAGAGGAAAATTCATCGCCTGGAGGTCATTCCTCAAAAAAAGAAAAAAAAACAAAAACAACAAAAAATGAGCTCTCACTTTATCTCAAAGCCCTAGAAAAGGAAGAGCAAAACAACAGCAAATGTAGCAGAAGGCAAGAAATAATTAAAATCAGAGCGTAAATCACGAAATTGAAACAAAAGAAACTATTAAAAAATTAACAAAACTAAAAGTTGGTTCTTCGAAAAAATAAATAAGATGGACAGACCCTTAGCCATGCTAACGAGGAGAAGAAGAGAGAGAACTCAAATTACTAACATACGGGATGAAAAAGGCAATATCACAACAGAAGCTACATAAATACGAAAGACAATTAGAAATTATTTTGAAAACCTAGATTCCAATAAAATAGAAAATAGTGAAGACATCGATACATGTGTTAAGTCATATGATTTGCCTAGACGGAGTCAGGAGGATACACACAATTTAAACAGACCAATATCAATCGATGAAATAGAAGAAGCAATCAAACGACTACCAACCAAGAAAAGCCCAGGACCGGACGGGTATACAGCGGAGTTTTACAAAACCTTTAAAGAAGATTTAATACCAATACTTTTCAAGTTATTCAGGAAATAGAAAAACAGGGAGCTCTGCCAAGTTCATTCTATGAGGCCAACATCACCCTGATTCTGAAACCAGACAAAGACACCTCAATGAAAGAAAACTACAGACCAATATCTCTGATGAACCTAGATGCAAAAATTTTCATTAAAATTCTGGTGGTTTGGATACAAAGGCACATCAAAAAAATTGTGCACCATGATCAACTAGGATTCATCCCTGGGATGCAAGGAGGGTTCAATATATGGAAATCAATAAATGTTATTCACAACATCACTAGACTTAAAAATAAGAACCATAAGATCATCTTGATAGATGCAGAAAAACCATTAGACAAAGTAGAGCATTCCTTTATGTTCAAAACATTAGAATAACTAGGGATAACAGGAACATACCTCGACATTGTAAAAGCTATCTATGTTAAGCCTCAGGCTAGCATCATTCTGAATGGAGAAAAAATGAAGGCATTCCCTCTAAAATCTGGAACAAGACAGGAATGTCCTCTATCACCACTTCTATTCAATATAGTTCTCGAAAAACTGGCCAGAGCAATTATACAGATAAAAGCCATTAAAGGCATAAAAATAGGAAAAAAAGAACTTAAATTATCACTATTTGAAGATGACATGATTCTATACATAGAAGACCCAAAAGGGTCTACAGAAAAAACTACTAGAACTAATAAATGAATTCAGCAATGTGGCAGGAAATGAAATCAACATGCATAAATCAAAGGCATTTCTGTATATCAGCGACAAAACTTCTGAAAAGAAAATGAGGAAAAACATTGCATTCACAATATCCTCATAAAAAATTAAATACTTGGGAATCAACCTAACAAAAGAGGTGAAAGATTTATACAATGCAAACTACAGAACCCTAAAAAGAGAAGTAGAATAAGATCTTAGAAGATGGAAAAATATACCCTGTTCATGGATAGGCAGAATGAACATCATCAAAATGGCGATATTACTAAAAAGTTCTCCATAGGTTTAATGAAATGCCAATCTAAATCCCAAAGGAATTTTTTGTAGAAATAAATAAACCAATCATGAAATTCATATGGAAAAATAAACGACCCAGAATAGCAAAAGCAATTCTAACCAGGAAGTGTGAATCAGGCGGTATAGCGATACCAGATTTCAAACTATATTACAGAGCAATAATAACAAAAACAGCATGGTACTGGTACCAAAACAGGAGGGTGGACCAATGGTACAGAATGGAGGACACAGAGACTAATCCAAAAAGCTACAACTATCTTATATTTGATAAAGGAGCTATAAGCATGCAATTGAGGAAGGATACCATCTTCAACCAATCGTGTTGGGAAAACTGGAAATCCACATGCAACAAAATGAAACTGAATCCCTTTCTCTCGCCATGCACAAAAGTTAACTCAAAGTGGATCAAGGAGCTAGATTCAAATCAGAGACTCTGCATTTGATAGAAGAAAAAGTTGGTTCCGATCTACATATTGTATGGTCAGGCTCCAAATTCCTTAATAGGACACCCATAGCACAAGAGTTAATAACAAGAATCAACAAATGGGAGTTACTTAAACTGAAATTTTTTTTTCTCAGAAAGAGAAACAATAAGAGAGGTAAATATGGAGCCTAGATCATGGGAACAAATTTTTACTCCTCACCCTTCAGATGGAGCCCTAATATCCAGAGTATACAAAGTATACAAAGAACTCAAATAATTAGACAATAAGATAACAAATAACCCAATGGGACAAGGACCTGAACAGACACTTCTCAGAGGAGGACATAGAATCAATCAATAAGTACATGAAAAAATGCTCTCCATTTCTTGCAGTCAGAGAAATGCAAATCAAAACCACCCTAAAATACCATCTCAATCCAGTGAGATTGGTAGCCATTATGAAGTCAAACAACAACAAGTGCTGGCGACGATGTGGGGAAAAGGGTACTCTTGTACATTGCTGATGGGACTGAAACTGGTGCAGCCAATTTGGAAAGCAGTATGGAGATTCCTGGGAAAGCCGGGAATGGAAGCACCATTTGAACCAGCTATTGCCCTTCTCGGACTATTCCCTGAAGACCTTAAAAGAGCGTAGTACAGGGATACTGCCACATCGATGTTCATAGCAGCACAATTCACAATTGCTACACTGTGGAACCAACCCAGATTCCCTTCAATAGATGAATGGATAAAAAAATGTTTTTTTTATATACTATGGAGGATTACGCAGCACTAAAAAATGACAAAATCATGGAATTTGCAGGGAAATGCATGGCACTAGAGCAGATAATGCTTAGTGAAGCTAGCCAATCCCAAAAAAACAAATACCAAATGACTTATTTGATATAATGAGAGCAACTAAGAACAGAGCAGAGAGGAAGAGCATGAAGAAAAGATTAACATTAAGCAGAGACATGAGGTGGCAGGGAAAGGGAGAGAAAAGAGAAATTGCATGGTAATGGAGGGAGACCCTTATTGTTACAAAAAAATTACATATAAGAGGTTGTGAGTGTAATGGGAAAATAAACAATAAGAGAAATGAATGACAGTAGGTAGGGTAGAGAGAGAAGATGGGAAGAGAGGGGAGGGGGGATAGTAGAGCATAGGAAAGGTAGCAGAATACAACAGTAACTAATAAGACATTATGTAAAAATATGGATGTGTAACTGATGTGATTCTGCATTCTGTATTTGGAGTAAAAATTGGAGTTCAAAACCCACTTGAATTTAATGTATGAAATATGATATGTCAAGAGCTTTGTAATGTTTTGAGCAACCAATAAAAGAAAAAAAAAGTAGCAATATATATGCCAATCGAAATTCATCATGAAATATATATAATCCAAAGATCGAAAAATATTCATTTTACTGAACATGGATTTATGTATAATGTTATTCAACTAGGAAGCTCACCCGTAGGTTGAATTTTCAGTTCCAACAGCGTTTAGGAGGAGTGATCTCTTCTCACAATTTGCATATGCCAATTCAGCCACCTCACATGTGTGTACAAGTGATATCAGGTAGGATTCTAAAGGTGCATATAAAAATACATGTGCTGAATAGGCTACAGAGAAAGGGAGACAGGGATTCACATATTTGTTAATTTTAAAAACACATGTAGAACTATTTCAACAAAAAAATTGACTAGATTTAAAACTCCTACATTATATAATGCAAAAGGCAATTCCAACTATACACCATGCCTCCTCTGAACTGCTTGTATTTCTATTCTTTTTGGGTTATTTTTCACCATCATTTTAGGATTATTAGTCAGAGACTAGTAGGGTACGGGTTAGTGTCAGGGGTTAAGTATTTCAAATGGAAAATTGGAAAATGAATCCAATGTGTATGTAAATATGTGCTACACAAAAATCTTCCCACTCACATCCAGAGCAATGTCTTGACAATACCTTTGCCCCAAGTAAGACACAATTAGAGTAGAAAAGTGTAAAAATCTAGGAATACATATATGGAATGGAATATGCTCGGGAGTTCACAACCTTGGAGGTGGTAGAGGAGTTTCCAAAAGTAAAGGAAAGGGTAAACACTCCACAAACAAGGAGCTCTGCTGGCCTAAGAATTCTTGGGAAATGGCCTCTGAGGTTGGGATCCTGAAATATATGTTGCTGTCATGAGCTTTAGCTTCCTTTGTAGTGAGACCATCAAAGCTGGGTCTGCATCTATGTTACCGGGAAGAGATGGTTTCTTATATTCCAATGAACATGAGGCATCAGTGCTCAATTCTCTCTTTGTAGGTAAACTGTGGCCACTGGAGGCTAAGTGTCTCCCAGTGGGGACTGTGAAGACATTTGGTCATCCTCCACTTTTCATGGTGTTTTTTGCTGCTGCACTGGGAATTTGGTATTTGCTTCACAAAATATAAGAAGTTCATCTGGGATACAGTGCTGGAGGGAGTTCTGTCACTTGTGGTGGGTCAGGGTCTGCAGGAGAATGCACCAACCAGGCTTCTATCGCACAGAGCTTGCCCCAATAACCATAGCAACCTTATTCTGAACATTGCCCTTAAAACTCTCGATATAACAGGATGCCTTTACATATAAGGGTCTCATGTCTGCACTATATCAGTCACAAGCCATTTGGAAGCCAATGGCAGATCCACATAGCCCCTCCATGATGTTTTATCACACTCCTTCCCACCACTGTTCTAGGAGCACTACTCAGAAGGCTCCAAATTACTGGCATCTCGTGTTCTACATCATTTTCATGAAACCCAGTCAAACAAGGCACTGTCTGGTATACACATGATAAGCAACAGGACATCAAATTTTCTGCAGTTCCACCTGGTCATGGGAATTTCAAAAATTTCATGGTATTTATTTAGCAATTTTTCAAAAATGAAGTTAGAGGCACTGTGGGTCTCAATTCATTCAGGAACCATTAAGTGTTGAGAAAGTTCATTTCAATGAAAGCTCTAGAGAACTCTCACAGTCAAGGCTTCTCAAAGAATTACCAAATGGTCACATAAAGCCAGGCCAATTGACGTCTACAATGTAAGGTCCATGTGTGTTTTGACTCTCATCTATGGCTGCCATGTCTTTCATAATAAAATCATGTGATATCCTGGCTGAGATTCCCAGGCCTCTGTGGAAAGCCACCCTGGGCATAGATCTCAGTTTCCAAGAGTGAGTCTTATGTGTGTCCTCCTAAAATCCCAACACAATTCATGGCAATACTTCTCTGAGGTCAATTCCAGAATGCAGTCTCTAAGGGGAATCACACCAGAGTTCAAGCCCAGGTGGATCCAGTCATCCCTTCCAACCGCCACAAAAATTACCACAAATAAAATCAAAACACTCCCACAGGCCCATCATCTTCTTCCATGTAGACACTCCTCATAACCTCTAGCTGGAGGTTTCTATGAGCCCAAGGTAGTGTCCAAAATAAGCTCACTTGCCCCTTATTTGCCTAAAATCATTGTGGCCTGGACACTCTTCCTGTGAACCAGGAGTGATCAAATATTCCTGCTGTTAAAGTGTTCCACTTCTCCAATTTCAGCCTACTGGCTGTAGGGTATAATTCTTTATGTGATTTGGAGTCATGAGAAAACCCAAGCACATATGGGGTAGCCTCTGCACGGATTTCAAGAACTCATTTGACCCAAATGATCCCTATTCTCACTTGATGGAGTTCAGGAACCTAAAACAAGAAGGCAAAAATATTCATCCACAATGACTGCTCTTTTGGACATTTTAGTTTTGAAAGCACATGGGATCTTTCTTTAAATCCATCAGGTGCTGAGAATCTAAGCCACAACCTCATACAAGGACAAGAGGCTGATTCAGACACATCCCATTCCAAAGCAATTAAGCAAAGAGCCACAGGTGGTGTCCATTCATTTCCATATGAAAACAGTGTTCTTCAGGCTACACAAAGGGGTGGCCTGAGGCAAAGACCTTTCTGACATTCAGGGTAATAGAAATAGAATTAAGCAAATGGCCCAAAGAAGGGTTTCTCCACTGAGACTTTACTGGTCACACTGATATCTGAGTTTTCTGAGATGCTCTCATTCCCTTCAGCTATCCAGAACATGGCCATGTCACAGAGCCTTGTGGTGTTACATATCTGGGAAACAAAACCATGAGTCTATTCTGGAGAGTGGCCAAAATTCACGAAGAAAAGTGGAACTTTAGAAGATAATAGATGTTGCCCATCCATAAGGCAAGCTGCAGTCTATTCATCAATTGCGCAGTATGAATCGCGGAAGCTTTCAACTAGAGACAACACATCCATTGATGCATTCTGTTTTCTAATGTCTACAACCATGGATACAGTGGGATACACAGACATAGAAACACTCACAATGTCAAACGACTTACTAGAAACAGTCCACTCCAAACCAAACAAACCACCTTTCCTACCAATTCTCAGAACATGAGAAAAAACCACAAACTCACACCTACAATGGCAAAGGCACTTTCTTCCCCTAAATAGGTCTGTGACTATCCGAAGTGTCTTCTGACTGGTGGGACATATTATGTTCCCCCAAAATGGCCTGTCCGTTTTCACATCTGGTCTCCTTGTCCAACTCTGTGAAGTTGTAAGGAGCCAGCGGTGAGCCACTACCTGCTTTCTCAGGAAAGGCCCCTCTTCAGAGCTCTGCTGGCATTTGGCCATCCTCATATCACCAGGTACCAAGAAAGACTGACTATGTCTTTGGGAAAAGCAAACAAGTTAGCCCACTGGGTCTGGAGTGGGACTGGCTCTTGGTGCCTGGCTTCCTGGATCCCAAGTTCAGAGAATTCCATCACCAAGGAAGTGAAGTGAGGTCACTTCTTTCAGGAACTGAATATGGTCACTGCCTTGGTAACCACTTTGTCCTAACAGTTGCTTCCAATGTTCCCATGAGATAGAGGCTGCCCCAACATCCTGTGACACATTCAGAAGTTAGAATGATATATCAACCATAGGCACCCTGGAACAGCTCTCCACAGAGGCCTGGTTTGGTCCATCTTCTCTACATTAAGAAGAGAGAGGCTGACTCAGACACATCAATTCATCCTGACCAGGTTGTTTGCCATGGAAGATGACTATTGCTCTCTCAGGTCCTACATAGCTGCCTACATATTCTCCAAGGATCATTTCTTCATGGATCCTTGAGGTTCTCAGCAGGTGGAAGATCTTCTACATTCCTATATTGTAAGACCCACTCTGTCGCTGCTCTTAAGTTAGTTATATTGAGGGAACAGTGTATTGTTAGGGTTAATAACATGTTCGATTTGGGTTACGAATCATTCTGCAGGATGAATAATGGTATTGGCAACCTGTGATATTTACAAGAGTATACATGTGAAATATAAGTATGAAAGCAGAAATCTAGGTAAGATTTGAAGCCCAGAAGGGCATTGGGGACTTGAGTGGGATACCTAACTTTGAGTAATGTGCTGCACAGATGTCTCAGATAAATCAATATACATCGGACCTTGTACCTTGGATGATTGAATGCTGAAGAGAACATCCAGTCAAAAACCGATATTCGGTAGGATTAGGAAGGAAGTTGGTAGGTTTAGAAAGAAGAGTGAGTATAGGATTTGGACCAAAAGTTCTTCAGCAATAGGGTTTCGGGTAGAGAGTGTATGTAAATGTCAGCACATGTCTAGAGTCAGTCACAATGATGAACTGGGGAAAACATGTAGGAAAGCAGATATCAATAGAGATATTAGGAAATCAAGCAAAGTATAAAGTGTGTGATAGGGTTAGACATTTTCAACAGGTTTGAAGTTGAATATATAATCTTAGGAAGAAACAAATATGTAGTCACCAATAGGATTGATATTTGAGAGCATTAGGCAACCTGCACATGGATGTTTTTAGTAATGCATGCTATCTTTCCATTTAGGCTTTGGTACAATTGTAAGTGTGATCTTTGCTTTTTGTGTCCGGAATATTTCTGTGATAAAATGTGTATGTAGATCAGGTGACATGAGTATTTCTTCCACCATTTCTGAGAGCAATATTTTGAAGATTTATAAATTAGTATGGGGGTAGAAATAGGTGTACCCTGCTTCTATTAATATAGACATAATGCATGAATAGACCATACTGTGAATAAATAATATAACTGGATCCACTTTAAATAATGGATTGAATGGATATCTGAAAATATATAAGAAATGTTATATTGATATACAATCATTAATTCCAACCAGTTATATATCTAATGATTATCTTATGGTTATGGTTAAGCATGAAGGGTGTGTGAGTTTTTCTTCAAAATTGATTATGGAAATCGAAAACAATATATTTGGAAAAAAAAGTCTCATGAATAGACCAGTCAAGAAACATAGAGAAATACATGTGTTCTGGAGCAGGAAGTGACTAAAAGTGAAACAAATGCCTATAAATTTGCTAACTAGTGAATGAAATATATATCCTATGATGTGCATAAACTGAAGAAATAGTAATGTACCAGTGTGGAATAAAAATTAACGTCAAAATACACATCATGTCCCATAGGAACCAACATGCATTGATGTTAAACTGGGTCAGTTAATGCAGACATATTAGAATTTGTATGCACCTTTCACTGAAGTTAGTTCTCAGTACTAGGAAACAACTATGTATTTCATGTGTATGAGTATTTCTAAGAATAATCTTGTGAAAAGTTGATTATTAATCCACATCCATGAACATGAATGAATTTAGGGAGTGTATATAAGACACATATTTTTCATATTTTTAAAAATCTGGACAGTATATATATATATATATATATATATATATATATATATATATATATATAGATATAGATATAGATATAGATATAGATATATATATACATATATGGACACACACACACACACAAACACAGAAATTAAAAAGTAGCAATATATATGCCAATCGAAATTCATCATGAAATATATATCATAAAGATGCAAAAACATTCATTTTACTGAACATGGGTTTATGTATAATGTTGTTCCACTGGGAAGCTCACCCATAGGTTGAATTTTCAGTTCTAACAGCGTTTAAGACGAGTGATCACTTCTCACAATTTGTATCTGCCAAGTCATGTAACTCAAAAGAATGTACGTTTGATACCATGTAGGATTCTATTTGTGCATATAAAAATACATGTGCTGAATAGGCTCCAGAAAATGAGAGACAGTAATTCACATATTTGTTAACTTTAAAAACACATGGAGAACTATTTCAATTAAAAATTGACTAGATTCATAATACCTACCCTTTATCATGCAAAAGGCAAGTCCAACCCTGAACTGCATGTATTTACGTACTGTTTGGGTTATTTTTCTCCATCATATTAGGATTAGTAGTCGGAGTCTATTAGAATATGGGTTAGTGTCAGGGATTCCGAATTTCGAATGGAAAAATAGGAAAATTAATCCAATGTGTATGCAAATATGTGCTAAAACAAATCTTCCGAGTCTCATCCAGAACAATGCCTTGAAATTATCTTCGCCCCAAGTAAGACACAATTAGAGAAGAAAAGTTGCAAAATCTGTGATTACATTTCTGTAATGGAAAATGCTCAGGAGTGCACAAACTTGGAGGTGGTATAGGAGTTTTCAAAAGTAAGGACAGGGTACACACTCCACAAGCATGGAGCTCTGCATGCCTAAATCTTTTTGAGAAACTGCCACAGAGGTTGGGCACTGATATATAGGTTTTTGTCAGGAGTTAAGCTTCCTTTGTAGTGATACCCTCAAAGCTGGGTCTGCATCTATGTGACCTGGAGGACAAAGTTTCTTATTTTCCAATGAACACGAGGCAGCAGTGCTGAATTCTCTCTTTGTAGATAAACTGTGGCCCCTGGGGGTTTATTTTCTCCCCGTGTGGACTGTGAAACCATTTGGTCATCCTCCAATTTTCGTGGTGTTTCTTGCTGCTGCACTTGGAGTTTGGTACATGCTTCACGAAATACAAGGAGTTCAACTGGGAAACAGTGCTGGAGAGAGTTCTGTCACGTGTGGTGGGTTATGGTCTGCAAGAAAATGCACAAACCAGGTTTCTATCTCTCAAAGATTGCCGCCTTGTTCATAGCAACCTGATTCTGAACATTGCCCTGAAACCTCGCCATATAACAAGATGCCATTACATATAAGGGTCTGAAGTCTGCACTATGTCAGTCACAAGCCATTTGGAAGTAAATGGCAGATCCACATGGACCCACCATGATACTTTATCACACACCTGCCCACCACTGCTCTACGCCCACTACTCAGCAGGCTACAAATTACTGGCATGTCTGTTCTAAACAATTTTCAGAAAACCCTGTCAATCAAGGCACTCTCTGGTACACTCATGATAAGCAATAGGAGATCCAATGTTTCTTGAGTGCCACCGGGTCATGGGAATTTCAAAAATTTCATGGATTTATCTAGCCATTTTTCAAGGATGACATTGGATGCACTGTGAATTTCAGTTATTCAGAAACCATTAAATGTTGAGAAAGCTCGATTCAAAGAAAATTCTGGAGAACTCTCACAGGCAAGGCTTTCCAAAAAGTGGACAAAAGGTCACTTGAAGCCAGGACCATTGAGGTCTACAATGTGAGGTCCTATGTGTTTTGACTCTCTACTATGGCTGCAAAGTCTTTCAGAATAAAATCATGTGATATCCAGGCTGAGATTCCCAGTTCTTTGTGGAAAGCCACCCTGGTCCTAGATCTCAGGTTCCAAGGGCGACTCTCATGCGTGGCCTCCTAAAATCCCAACACAATTCATGGCAATACTTCTCTGAGGTCAGTTTCAGAACTCAGTCTCTAAGGGGAAACACACCAGAGTTCAATCCCTGGTGACCCAGTCATCTCTTCCAACCGCCACACAAATGACCAGAATTAAAACCAAAACACTCACACATGCCCCTCATCTTCTTTCATATAGACACTAATCATAACCTTGGCTGGAAGTTTCCATGAGGCACACAGCACAAGACAATGTCAAAATAAGCTCCCTTGCCCTTCGTTTGTCTAAAGTCAGTGTTTCTGGACACCGTTCCTGTGAACCAGGGCTGATCAAAGATGCCTGCCATTAATACTGTTCCGCTTCTCCAATTTGAGGCATACTGACTGTCAGGTATAGTTTCTTTATGTGATTTGGAGTCATGAGAAAACCCAAGCACCTATGGGCTAGCCTCCGCAGGGCTTGAAGAACTCAGTTGACCCAAAGGATCCCTCTTCTGACTTGATGGAGATCAGGAACCTTACAGAGGAAAGCAAGAGACTTCATCAACAATGATTGCTCTTTTGGCCATTTTGGAATTGGATGCACACATGGGATCTTTCTTTAGATCCATCAGGTGCTGAGAATCTGAGCCATGGACTCACACTGCACTAAGAGGCGGATTCAGACATATCCCTTTGCAAAGCAATTAAGCAAAGATCCTCAGGTGATGCCCATTTATTTCCATTTGAAAACTGATTTTTTCAGGCTTTCGAAAGGTGTGGCCTTAGGCAAAGACCTTCCTTACATTCAGGGCAACAGAACAATAGGAAAGCAAATTCCCAAAGCAGAGTTTCTCCACTGAGACTTTCCTGGTCACACTGATATCTGAGTTTTCTGAGATACTCACCATTCCCTTCAGCTATCCAGTACATGGCCATGTCCCAGATTGTGGAGGAGATACATATCTTGAACACAAAACCATGAGCCTATGGGAGAGTGGCCAGAATTCAGGAAGAAATCAGGAATGTAGAAACGTAGTAGGTGTTGCCCATCTATAAGGTAAGCTGCAGTCCATTCATAAATTGGACAAGATGAATGCTGCAAAGATTTCTACTAGACAGGACACATCATTTGATGCATTCTCTTTTCTATTGTCTACAACCACGGACACAGTGGGATACACAGAAACACTCACCTTCTCAAAGGACTTACTAGAAACAGGCCACTCCAAATTAAACAAACCGACTTTCCTACATATTCTTAAAACATGAGACAAAATCACTAACACACAAACACACCCACAAAGGCACCTTCTTTCCCCACGTAGGTCTGTGACTATCCAGAGCATCCTCTGACTGGTGGGCCATACTATGTTCCCCTGAAATGGGCTGTTGTATGTCAGATCTGGTCTCCTTGGCCAACACTGTGATGTTGTCAGGAGCTAGCGGTGAGCCACTGCCTGCTTTATCAAAAAAAAAAAAAGCCCCTATTCAGAGCTTTCCTGGCATTTGTCCATCTTCAATTCAGTATTTGCCAAGAAAGACTGACTCTGTCCTTGGTTAATCCAAACATGTGAGACCACTGGAACTGGGACTGGGCCTGCCTCAGGGTGCCTGTCTCCCTGGATCCAAAGTTCAGAGTGGTACATCAACAAGAAAGTGACGTAGGTCACTTCCTCTAGAACTGAATGAGGTCACTGCCTTGGCAACCACTTTGTCCTAACAGTTGCATCCAAGGGTCCATGAAATAGAGCGTGCCCCTACTTCCTATGACACTTTTACAAGTTAAAATGGAATATCAACCATAGGCACCCGGGAACAGCTCTCCACACAGGCCTGGTTTGGTCCATCTTCTCTAGATTAAGAAGAGAGAGACTGCTTCAGACACATCCCTTCATCCTTACCTGGTTGTTTGTCATGGAAGATGACTTTTGCTCTCTCAGGTCCTTCATTGCTGCCTATATCTTCTCCAAGGATCATTTCTGCATGGACCTTTTAGGTTCTCTGCAGGTTGAAGATCTCCTACATTCCTGTATTGTAAGACCAACTCTGTCCCTGCTCTTCTATAAAGGTAGATTGAGGGAATCGTGTATGGTTAGGTTAATAACATTTTTGATTTGGGTTAGGATCATTCTGCTGGATGAATAATGGTATTGGGAACCTGCGATATTTATAAGATTATAGAGGTGAAATATATGTATGAAAACAGAAATCTCAGTAAGATTTAAAGCCCAGAAGGTCATTGGGTCCTTGATTGGAATAGTTAGCTTTGAATTATGTTCTGCCCAGATGTCTCAGATAAATCTATACACAATGGCATAGGATCTTGTACCTTAGATGATTGAATGTTGAGGAGAACATCCATTCAAAAAGGGAGAGTTGGTAAGATTATGAAGATAGTTGGTAAGATTAGAAAAACGTGTGAGTATAGGATTTGGACAAAAAGTTCTTTAGCAATAGGGTTTCAGGTACACAAAAAAATGTAAATGTCAGCACATGTGAAGAGTCAGTCACAATGATGAACTGGGGAAAATATGTAGGAAAGCAGATATCAATAGAGACATAAGGAAATCAGGCAAAGTATAAAATGAGTGATAGCAATAGATATTTTCAACAGGCTTGAGATTGAATATATAATCTTAGGAAGAAACAAATATGTAGTCACCAATAGGATTGACATTTGAGAGCATTAGGCAACCTGGACATGGGTGATTTTCATAATCCATACTCACATTCCATTTAGGCTTTTGTACAATCGTAAGTGTGACTTTGCATTTTGTGGCCAGAATATTACTGTGATAAAATGTATATGTAGATCAGGTGACATGAGTATTTCTACCACCATTTCTTGGAGCAATATTTTGAAGAGGTATAAATTAGTATTGGGGGTACATATAGGTGTACCATGTGTGTATGAATATAGAGATAATGCATGAATAGACCATAGTGCGAATAAATAATATAACTAGTTCGAACTTTAGAAAATGGAATAAATTGATATCTGAATATATACAGGGAATCATATGTTGATATACATACATTCATTCCAACCATTTATACATCCAATGGAAATATTACGGGTGCGGTTCATCATAAAGAGTGTGTGAATTTTGCTTCAAAATTGATTATGGAAATCGAAAATAATGTGTTTGGAAAGAAGTCTCATGAAATGACCAGTCAAAAACAAAGAGGAATACATATGTTCTGAAGCAGGAAGTGATAGAATGTGTTACAAATTTCTTTAAATTAATGAAGTTGTGGATGAAATGTATATTCTATGATGTACAAAAACTGAAGAAATAGTAATGTACCAGTGTTGTATAAAAATGAACGTCAAAATACACATCATGTTCCATAGGAATCTACTTGCATTGATGTTAAAGTGGGTCAGTTACTGTAAAAATATAAGGATTTGTTTGCACCATTTACTGAAGTGAGTTTTCAATACTATAAAACAAATATGTTTTTCAGGTGGATGAATATTTCTGAAAATAATCTTATGAAAATTTGAATATAAAACCACATACATGAACAAGAATGAATTTAGGGAGTGTATAATAAGACACATATATTTCATATTTTGAAAAATCTAGTGAGTATATATATATATATATATATATATATATATATATATATATACAAAACACACACAGAGACATTAAAAAGTAGCAATATATATGCCAATTAAAATTCATCGTGAAATATATATCATCCACAGATCCAAAAATATTAATTTTACTGAACATGGATTTATGTATAATGTTTTTCAACTAAGAAGCTCACTCATAATTTGAATTATCAGTTCCAAAAGCATTTAGGAGGAGTGATTTCTTCTCACACTTTGTCTCTGCCAAGTTAGCCACCTCTCAAGAATATAGGTGTGATACCAGGTAGGATTCTACATGTTCATATAAAAATACATGTGCTGAATTGGCTACAGAAAAAGGGAGACAGGAATTCACATATGTGTCAACTTTAAAAACACATGCAGAACTCTTTCAACAAAAAATTGACAAGATTTATAACTCCTACCCTATATCATGCAAAAGGGAAGACCAACTATACAACATGGCTCCTCTGAAGTGCTAGTATTTCTATTCTGTTTGGGTTATTTTTCTCCATTATATTAGAATTAGTTGTCAGAATCTAGTAGGGTATAGGTTAGTGTCAAGGATTCAGTATTTCAAATGGAAAATTGAAAAATGAATCCAATGTGTATGTAAATATGTGCTACACAAAAATTTTCCCACTCTCATCCAGAACAATGCCTTGACAATACCTTCGCCCCAAGTAAGACACAATTAGAGGAGAAGATTTAGAAAGTCTGTGAACAAATATCTGGAATGGAATATGCTCAGGAGCCCACACCTTGGAAGTGGCAGAGGAGTTTCCAAAGGTAAGGGACAGGGTAAACCCTCCACAAACATGGAGGTCTGCTGTCATAGACACTTCTTGAGAAACTGCCTGTGAGGTTGGGCACTTGAAAAATATGTTGTTGTCAGGAGCTTTAGCTTCCTTTCTAGTGAGACCATAAAAGCTTGGTCTGCATCTATGAGACCTGGAGGACGTGCTTTCTTATTTCCCAATGAACATGAGGCAGCAGTGCTAAATTCTCTTTTTAGGTAAACTGTGGCCACTGGGGGCTAAATGTCTTTCCATGTGCACTTTGAAGCCATATGGTCATCCTCCATTTTCGTTTTGTTTCTTCCTGCTGCACTGGGAGTTTGGTATTTGCTTCACGAAATACAAGGAGTTCAATTGGGTCTCAGTGCAAGAGGGAGTTCTGTCATGTGTGGTGGGTCAGGTTCTGCAGGAGGATACAAGAACCAGGATTCTATCCCACATAGCTTGCCCCCTTGACCATAGCAACCTGATTCTGAACAATGTCCTGAAAACTCTCCATATAACAAGTTGCCTTTACATGGAAGGTTCTGTTGGCTGCACCATGTCAGTCACAAGCCATTTTGAAGCCAATGGAAGATCCACATGGCCCCACCACAGATGTTTTATCACATACCTGCCCACCACTGCTCTAGTACAACTACTCAACAGAGTCCAACTTACTGGCATCTCTGTTCTACACCATTTACATTAAACCCAGTCAATCAAGGCACTGTCTGGTATATTCATGATCAGTAACAGGACATCCAAAGGTTCTCCAGTGCCACCTGGTGATGGGAATTTCAAAAATTTTATGGTATTTTTCTAGCCATTTTTCAAGGATGAAGTTGGAGGCACTGTGAGTTTCAATTCTTTCAGAAACCATTAAATGGTTAGGAAGCTCATTTCAATGAAAGTTCTGGAGAACACTCACAGGTAAGGCTTCCCAAAGAGTGGCCAAAAGATCACATGATATTATGCCCATTGAGGTCTACAATGTGAGGTCCATAAGAGTTTTGACTCTCAACTATGAGTGCCAAATCTTTCAGAATAAAATCATGTGGTATCCTGGCTGAGAGGCCTAGTGCTCTGTGGAAAGCCATCCTGGGCCTAGAACTTAGTTTCCAAGGGCGACACTCATGCCTGGCTTCATAAAATCTCATCACTATTCATGGCAATACTTCTCTGAGGTCAGTTTGAGAACTCAGTTTCTAAGGGAATCACACCAGAGTTCAAGAACATGTGGACCAAGTCATCTCTTCCAACCGCCACCCAAATGACCACAATTTAAAACAAAACACTCCAATGTGGCGCTCATCTTTTTCCATATAGACACTCATAATGACCTCTGGCAAAAGTTTTCCATGAGGGGCACAGCCCAAGACCGTGTCCAAAATAAGCTCTCTTGCACCTAATTTGCCTAAAGTCAGGGTGGCCTGGACACCCTTCTTGTGAACCAGGAGAGATCAAATAGGCCTCCCATTAATACTGCTTTGCTTTTTCAATTTGAGGCCAACTGACTGTGGAGTTTGGATTCCTTATGTGAATTGGAGTCTTGAGAAAACCCAAGAAACTATGGGCTATCCTCTGCAGGGCTTTGAAGAACTCATTTGACCCAAAGGATCCCTATTCTGGCTTGATTGAGGTCAGGAAAGTTACAGAAGAGGCGAGAGACTTCATCCACAAGGACTGCTCTTTTGGCCATTTTGGTTTTGGATGTACACATGGGATCTTTCTTTAGATCCATCAGGAGCTGAGAATCTAAGCCACACCCTCACACAAGCAAATAGGCTGATTCAGACACATCCTTTCCAAAGCAATTAAGCAAAGAGCCACAGGTAATGCCCATTCATTTCCATTTGAAAACTGCTTTCTTCAGGCTTCACAAAGTGGTGGACTGAGGAAAAGACCTTCCTGACATTCAGGGCAACAGAAGAATTGGTAAACAAAAGGCCCCAAGCAGGGTTTCTTCACTGAGACTTTCTTGGTCAAACTGATATCTGAGTTTTCTTAGATGCTCGCCATTTCCTTCAGCTATTCAGCACATGGTCATGTCACAGAGCTTCAAGGTTGTACATATCTTAAACACAAAACCATGAGCCTATTCTGGAGAGTGGCGAGAATTCAGGAAGAAAACAGGAACTTAGGTAGATAGCAGGTGTTTCACACCAATAAGGCAAGCTGCAGTCCATTCATAAATAGGGCAGGATGAATGCTGGGAAGCTTTCTACTAGATAGGACATATTAATTGATGCATTCTCTTTTCTAATGTCTACAACCACGGACATAGTGGGATACATAGACATAGAAACACTCACCTTGTCAAACGACTTACTAGAAACAGTTCACTCCAAACAAAACAAACCACCTTTCATACCTATTCTCAGAACATGAGACAAAACCACAAACCCACACCCACACCACAAAGGCACCTCCTTCCCCCATGTAGGTCTGTGACTATCCGGAGTGTCCTCTGACTGGTGGGCCATACTATTTTTCTCTGGAAATGGCCTGTTCTGTCTCAAATCTGGTCTCCTTGGCCAACTCTGTGAAGTTGTCAGGAGCCAGCGGTGAGCCACTGCCTGCTTTCTCAGGAAAGGCCCCTATTCATAGCTTTACTTGCATTTGGCCATCCTCACATCAGTAGGTTCCAAGAAAGACTGAGTCTGTCCTTGGTAAATCAAAATAAGTTTGACCACTGGGACTGGGACTGGGACTGGCTCTTGGTGCCTGGCTTCCTGGATTCCAAGTTCAGAGAGTTCCATCACCAAGGAAGTTAGGTGAGGTCACTTCCTTTAGCAACTGAATGAGGTCACTGCCTTGGCAACAACTTTGTCCTAACAGTTGCTTCCAAGGTTCCCATGAGAAGGAGGCTGCCCCTACTTCCCGTGACACTTTCACCAGTTAGAGTGGTATGTCAACCATAGGCATGCAGGAGCAGCTCAACACATGCCTGCTTTGGTCCATCTTCTATACATTAAGAAGAGAGTGGCTGATTCAGACACATCCCTTCATCCTGAGCAGGTTGTTTGCCATGGAAGACTCTGCTCTCTCAGGTCCTTCATAGTTGCCTACATCTTCTCCAGGGATCATTTCTGCATGGACCCTTGAGTTTTCTCAGCAGGTGGAAGATCCTCTATTTTCCTGTATTTTAAGACCAACTCTGTCCCCACTTTTCTGTAAAATTAGATTGAGAGAACAGTGTATGGTTAGGTTTAATAACATGTTCGATTTGGTTTAGAAAGGAAACTACACGGTTGAGCAAACAGGGTCCTACCGTTAGCAATAATATGAGGATTATTAATGGAACGGCCCTGGCAGATAAAAGCGTAGTTAACCAGGTTGACTATGTGAACAAAGACTCAAACCTTCCTTCTGGGGCCTCTGTCTCTCTTTGACGCTCTTCAAGTCGTTTTCTTAATTTACTCATTGATTCTTTTACAACTCCATTATTGTCGGCATAAAAACAACATTCTTCCCTCAATGCAAGCAAAAAGGCACCTTTCTCTCATGAAGAGGAGGTCCAACACTCGCCTGCTCTATAAAACAACTTCAGAGAGAGAGAGGTTAAAATTCCCTGTAAAGCTGTGATGTCGGTTTTTAATGTCTTTAATCTTTGGTCTATTCTGCTTCTAATTGTGTCTTTGTTGTGTCTCATGGACTAGGGCAGTTCTTCCTTTGCCCACGCCTTCAGCAATTTTTATTCCTAATAGGATGGCTAAAGTGAGGGATACAGGTTCCCGGTGGAACCGGGTTGTATGCCCCCCTATTTGAACTTTAAATGAACCTGCGTCATGAAAGAGCACTCTGAAAAACATCTACATCATTACATAATTAATCACATCTATTGACCATTTTATGAAAACATAAATAATGTTAAAGTGTATAGAATTATACTGTTTTATGGATGGACAAGAAAATGCACCTAAGATAGCACCAAAGTGAGGAAAACATTCTTATTTGGTTGCATCCGGATTTAGAGGGCATTGCTTCTTTTGTAATCAATTAATCCCCTGAAACCCAAGTTTTGGTAGTTTTAGAGTTTGTACCCAACATGTAAGGGAAGGGGCTCAGAAGTTCACAGTCTGCAGAAATTCACAAAAATTAGTTTTTGTTTCTGTTTTTTTTTCCTCTGTTCTGGGCAAGTTAACTTTTCAAGGACACCTTGGAAGGGGAGAGCTTTTTTGTCTCTTTTTTTCTCCCTGCCAGCTGTCACCATGGAGCCCAGTTGCTAACATTTTTATCTTAGAAATGTAGCCATCTCGGTGAAGCCCGAGCTCAAGGCCAGAGGCCTTGTTCACATATATTGTGAAAAACTGGTAAGGAGGTGTCTAGCTTAGGGGTGGTGATTTTTCCAGCCAGTGGTCAAGTAGAACAGGGCAACACGAAAAGTGCAAGTTTATGTACATTGAACTCTTTCAGAGGGACTCTTTTGCTGAAAGACCTAAAGTAAGCCTTGGTGAAGACTTCTGGAGAAGGTCATTTAAGACATTTCTATGGACCTAGTACAGAGGGGGAAGACGGGGTAGTCGAGGCTGAGAGCAGCTCCGTGGATCTAAGAATGAGGAAAGAGAGATGTAAAAGAAAAATGGGAAAGGGGTTTGGGATTTTCCTAAAACAAAACTTGAGCAGTAGAACAGGTAGAGCAGAGGGGAAGATGGGAGTAAATATTCCAAAAAGCCTTTGAGGGACTTTAAATTTTTAGAAACCTGTTTTCAGTGATGACAAAGCAACTTTAAAGGCCATTTTCATTACATCTTGTATAGGGGTCTGAGGCCTCTTATCAGCTGGTTTGAGCTTTGGGTTAGCTTGCTAGAGGACTTGCTGGGACCTAGTGCAGGCACTGACAGGAAAAGAGAGGAGTGAGTGGGTGAAGGGGTACCTTGGTACCTGCTACCTCAGCAAGGGGGCAATGTTCTGAGAACCAGCGGAGGTTTGGGTTTTTGATTTAGTAATTGGAGAGGAGAAATCAGGTTGCTAAGATGGGAGTGATAGCAGAGAGTCTAGAGCAGAAGGCTCAGGGTGAGGAACTATTGGAGAAGCATAGTACAGGATGTGAGCAAAGGAGGGAAAAGGATTCCACATAGGGAAATTTCCCCCTTTTGAGAACTTGCCAAAGTTAAAAATGTCACGCAGAATTTGAGGATCTAGAGAACCCTCTGGGGGCCATAGTATTTGGTTGTCTAATTGGTAATATGGCCAATGCTGTGTACTGAATTTGATGAGGAGTTTGGGTTCCACCAGGCAGCCCCTGTATGCTCACATTCACTTGACTTACACAAGAAGTCGGCTTCTCCCCGACACAGCCGTGGCTGTTTGTGCCTTTGATAGTCCGCTAGGCAAACATAGTAATGTAGGCTAGCCAACCTGAATCTGTCTCGCGTGTCCCTGCATCCATAATGCTTGTTTCCATTATCTATGGTACAGAAGAGATTTAATGGAATTTTAGTGGGATCCTCTTCATCAGGGATATCTCAATAGGAAAGACCTATACCGAGCTGTCAAATGTCTGGGTGGATAGATGGCCACCAGGTCTCTAAGGGGGCTGTATGCGAGATAGACCATACTTCTTGTCTAGTAGGATTTGTGATCAGCCATTGCTGCTGAACGGAATGATGAGGGTTAGAACTACTGGTGGCCAAGGGGAGAGTCTATAGTCTTATCCACATAGCGAATACGCAATTTGAAATGGTTAGCAGGCTTTTCCAGTTTCCAACAAGAGTCTGGACACAGCGAAGGCTTGAGATGAGAGGCATGGATCCAAAAAGTGATTTCGTCTACTTTTACCGCTTTAGGTTTTATAAGTAGCACCTGGTATGTTCCTTTCCAGTGGGGTTCCAGGGATGACACCTGATGTTGTCTTATGTAGACGAAGTCTCTTACTTGATATTGACTTAGAGTCCCCTCCTCCCAAGGTTGGTAGGCAGTGGCCAGCTGTTTCCACAGGTATCGCTGAGTTCTTTCAATGACTTTAAGTCTGTCAAGCAAGGGGGTGTGGAAGTGATCGTTAGGCCTTAGAGTTGGGGTTAGGTTCCTTACTGGATGATGGGCATCATAGAGAATTTCATAGGGGGTGAGGTTACACAAAGAAAGAGAGGGAGTATTTCTCGCATGAAACAGTTCATAAGGCAGGAGCATAATCCAATCTTTTATGCCGGGCTCTAAGCTTAATTTCGTTAAGGTCTCTTTAATGGTTCTATTTATTTTTTCTACCTGTCCTGAGCTCTGGGGTATATAAGCATAGTGTATCTTCAAATTAATCCACAGGGTCCCAGTGAACACCTGACTTACCTGAGCCATGAACACCAGCCCATTATCAGACCCTATTGCCTTAGGCAGACCGTATCTTGGAGAAATATCTTTCAGGATCTTCTTGAAAACCATTTGTGCAGTTTGGTTGTTTTTGTGTGTGTGTGTGTGTTTGTGTGTAAGGCTTCAGTCCATCCTGAAAATGTATCTACAAAGACTAGGAGATATTTAAGTCCATACGTTGCTGGCTTAATTTCACTATTGTCCACTTCCCAAAATTGTCATTTTCTGGTTCCTCGTAGGTGCTTTCCTCTAGGAAACTGGAAGGGTAAGCATTAACCAATTGACGGACTCGACAGGCTTTTGTTACCCGTTCAGTTATTTCCTTTCGCTGTGAGTCGGTTAGTGGAAAACTCTGTTCTTAATCCTACAGGAATGCCTGCAGTTTCATTGAACCAAGGTGAGTGAGTTGGTGTACATTTTTAACGTAGTGTAGGGCTTTCTGTAATTGCAGCATGAGCTCAGTGAAGTTGAGGCGTTCAGTGTCAGTGTCCATAGATGTTATCAAAAACTTCCTGGTGATCAGGGGTCCATTGGAATTGGGCATCTCCCATTAACACCGGGTATAAAGGAGCAGCTAAAGACGCAAACCCAGGTATCCATAACCTGCAAAAGCCAGCAGTCCCAAGAAACTCTCTGAGTTGTCTCCTGTTAGATGGGGGTGGTATCTACACAATGGTTTGTTTTCTGGGCTCAGTGAGCCATCGTTTACTGCCCCTAAGGTAACAGCCCAGGAAGATTACTTCATGCTAGCAAATTTGGGCTTTTTTGCCCGAAACTCTATACCCAAGTTGAGCAAGCTCATATAATAGTGCTTGTGTCCCAGACTCACAGTTTTCCTTGGTGTTGGCTGCCGGTAGCAGGTCATTCACGTATTGAAGCTGGGTGATTTGGGGTGCATAGTTCTGACATTGCTGAGATCTCTGTGGAGGGCTTCATCAAAGAGAGTGGGGGAGTTTTTGAACCCCAGTGGGAGTCTAGTCAAAGTTAGTTGACCAGACGTTCAGGTTTCTGGGTCTACCCACCCAAAAGCAAACAGCAACTGACTATCTTTATGCAGAGGCAAGCAAAAGAAAGCATCTTTTAAGTCCAGAACAGTATACCATTTCCGCTCAGGGTTCAGAGTGCTAAGCAGATTGTACGGATTAGGTACCGTGTGGTGAATGTCCTGCACTCTGTTGTTGATCTCTCTTAGGTCTTTAACAGGACAATAGTCCCCGGTTCCTGGCTTTTTTTTTCTAGTAGCAGGGGAGTGTTCCAGGCCAATTGACAGGGCCTTAGGAGCCCTAAGTCCAGATATTTCTGAATATGGGGCCTTATCTCATCTTTAGCTTTTTTTGCTTAGAGGATATTATTTGACATTGATTGGGGAGGCTGAGGTTTTTAACTCCACTGTTATTGGAGGTTGTTTCACGGCCAGGCCTAACCCAGCAGTTTTTGCCCAGGCATCTGCGTAATCTGTTATCCATTTCTGGTGTAGCTTGCCTGTTTGATCAGTCTTGGGGGGTGTGAAGAGTGGATGTTCATCTTCTACTAATATAGTTAAAGCCGTGACTATAGGAGTTTTTACTGAAGAATTTAGAAATTTCATTTGGGGGCCTTCAGGGTTAAAAGTTATTTAGGCCAAGAGCTTGGTGAGCAGATCTCTGCCCATCAATGGGTCCAGGCATTCCTGGATTACTAGGAAGGAGTGATAGATTTTTCCTTTCCCAAGGTCCATGGTCCTCTTAGTAGTCTAAGCCCAATATTTACTGCCATTAGTTCTTTGAACTAAAGACCTTTTATTTGATAGAGGGCCCAATGGGGCCTTAAGGGCTGAGTATACTGCTCCTGTTTTCATTTCAAAGTTTACTGGGGTCCGCTACACTTCAAAAGTTACCCTGAGCTAGGGGAAGTGATCTGAGCCCCAACTTTTTTAGTCATGCTCCAGAGTCAGAATGGCTGGCTGGCGTGGCTGTCTCTTTATAGGGCACTCTTTGGCCCAGTATCCTTTTTTTTACAGTAGGCACATTGATCTGAGGCCAGGGTTGGCCTCTGGCATGGCCCCAGGTATCCCTTCCTGTCACCTTACATCTTAATTTTGGCCTCTTTCTTGTTGTGACCAGGATCTTGGTCAATCCCTTAGTCTGTCTTTTGCTTCTCTCATCCTTCCTTTGCTCCCTTTCTTTCTCCCTGTTTCTCTCTTATAGTATTTTTTCTCGGCTTCTGTGACTAAATCTCTCTTTTAAATTTTTTTAATATCCATGGCAGCTTGCCCAATTAAGGCCATCGTTACAGATGAATTTTGATCCGCTGCCTGAGGATCGAAAGGAGTATATCTCTTATATGCCTCCATAATTCTTTCTAGAAACAAAGAGGGAGATTCATCAGACCTTTGAATAATTTCTCTTACCATGGCCAAATTAGTTGGTCACCTAGTAGCCCCTTGTAGACCCGCTATTAGAGCCAGGCAATAATTGGACAGATGCTCTTTATCTTCAAAGGTGTTGGGGTTCCAGTTGGTTTGGTTTAAGGGTAAGCTGGCTTTGATTATGTTGGGAAGTTGTGTTGGTCGCCAATCAGGTCCGAGGATTTTTTTTTTAGTTTCTTGGAGGTTTTTCTCTTATTCCTCTGTCATAAAGAAAGTCCCTAGGAGTTGTTGGCAGTTATCCCAAGTAGGCAGGTGTAAAAACGTTGGCGAGTTCTCTGAGTTCTTTTAGCCGGGCCAGCTTCCTCCAGGGAAGGAGGGGCTCTGTGTGCCACGGGACAGTCACCTGGATGGTGCTGGGCCATCCTAGCTTCTTTGAATGGTGGAGAGGTGGAGTCAGCAGCAGGGGAATCACTTAGAGGGTGTTGGGAGTTGGCGGATGAAGGCAGAGGATAAGGAGGGGGAGAAGAGTCCAGTAGAGTCTTGAGACTCATGGAGAACAGAGGGTGCAAGAGGAGGAGCAGAGAGTTAAAGAGATGGAATCGTGGGGGAAGGAGTAGGAGCGGGTGCAGGGACAAGGAAAGGCTTCATCCTTGGAGGAGGAGATTTGTAGAGGTCCTGACAAGTTAAGATATATGGCTGTTGATCTGGATGTCTACGTGGCCCCTGCTAAAAGACAATATCTCGAACTTTTCAAATTAGTGCGAAGTAGAAAGATCCTTCTAGGGGCCATCCGACTACAAAGGTGGGTCATTCTGAGACACAGAATCTGCCAGATCCGGCATTTTACTGAAAAAGAAAGATTCTGAGCCCTTAAGCAGACTTTGGTCTAGTGATCAAGGGTCAGGAACAGAGGCATTGAAGTGCTCTGTCCCATAATGAAATATACACAGACAATAAAAGCAATGACACATGACACAGACAAGACAAGACAATAAAGACAGGCAATGGACGTCCAATACTGAGACCAGGACTGAGTAGCCGGCAAAACATGATGGGCTGGCAATACCGAATCCGAAACAAAATATCACTGAATCAAGGAGACTATTGTTCCTCGATTTCATGAGTTCATCCCCCAGGGACATGCCCTGTGGCTCTGTGACATGTGTGTCAGTCACCGTGGGAGAGAGCTCACGCTCTTTACCAATAGCCATTTTGTGAAACCCTAACCTGAATCCTGAAACCAGAAAGAGGGGCCTTATTTACCCCCAGAGGAGCCCGTTGGGGGTCTTTCATCTGCGGCTGCCGGATCTCACTGGGGCCACGAGATGTAAAGATCGGGCAAGGGTCGGTTGAAGAGACCACCAAGAGACTGTCTCAGGCAACAGCATAGCTTTATTGGGAGTCCGGCATGCAAGGGCTCAGAGCTCTCTTGAATACAGCAGAGAGCCCTGAGAACAGCTTAAGAAGTGCTTATATATTTTCCTTGGAGAGGGCAGGGAGGGAAGTTTATTGATGGGTAAGGGCGAGTGGGCGGTTTGCGTGCAACTGGTTGACCGAGTACATTCTGCAGTTTGGCAGTTGGGGACAGCACATTCTGGGAACAAGAATAGCAAACAGTTCTCAAGATTTCAACAGTGTTTTGTTAAGCATACAGAAAATCAAGAAGTGACAAGTACCTATTTTATTAACCTTTCAATATAAGTATGAAAACAGAAATATAGGTAAGATTTGAAGCCCAGAAGTTCATTGGGCTCTTGATTGGTATACTTAGCGTTGAATTACATTCTGTAGTGATGTCCCAGAAATATGGATATACAATGGCATAGGACCTTATACATTCTCGGAGGTCAATTCCAAAACTCAGACTCTAAGGGGAATCACACCAAAGTTCAAGCCAAGGTGGACCCAATTATCTCTTCCAACCGCCACACAAATGACCACAATTAAAACCAAGACACTCCCACATGCCACTCATCTTCTTCCATATAGACACTCACCATAACTTCTGGCAAGAGGATTCCATGAGAGGCGCAGCACAAGACAGTGTTCCAAATAAGCTCCCTTTCCCCTCATTTGCCAATAGTCAGGGTGGCCTGGACACCCTCCCTGTGAACCAGGAGTTATCAAACAGGTCTGCCATTAATACAGCTCTGTTCTCCAATTTGAGGCCTACTGACTGTGGGGTTTAGATTCTTTATTTGAGTTGGATTCATAAGAAAACCCAAGAACCTATCGGCTAGCATCTGCAGGGCTTTGAAGAACTCATTTGACCCAAAGGATCCCTATTCTCACTTGATGTAGGTAAGGAACCTTACAGAGGAATGTGAGGGACTTCATCCACAGTGACTGATTTTTGGCCATTTTGATTTTGGATCCACACATGGGATCGTTCTTTAGATCCATCAGGTGCTGAGAATCTAAGCCACAGGCTCACACAGGACCAAGAGGCTGATTCAGACACATCCCTTTACAAAGCAATTAAGCAAAGAGCCACAGGTGATGCCCATTCATTTCCGTTTGAAAACTGTTTTCTTCAGGATTCACAAAGGCGTGGCCTCAGGCAAAGAACTTACTGACATTCAGGGCAACAGAAAAATAGGCAATCAAAAGGCCCATTGCAGGGTTTCTCCACTGAGACTTTCCTGGTCACATTGATATCTGAGTTTTCTGAGATGCTTGTCATTCCCTTCAGCTATCCAGTACATGTCCATGTCACAGTGCTTGGAGGTGGTACATATCGTGAACTCAAAAGCATGAGCCTATTTTGGAGAGTGGCTAGATTTCAGGAAGAAAACAGGAACTTAGGAAGATAGCAGGTGTTGACCATCGATATGGCAAGCCCTAGTGCATTCATAAATTGGGCAGGATGAATGCTGGGAAACTTTCTACTAGACAGGAAACATCCATTGATGCATTCTCTTTTTCTAAAGTCTACAACCATGGACACAGTGAGATACACAGACATAGAAACACTCGCCTTGTTAAACAACTTACTAGAAACAGTTCACTCCAAACCAAACAAAACGACTTTCCTACCTATTCTCAGAACATGGGACAAAACCACAAACACACATCCACACCCACAAAGGCACCTCCTTCCCCCAAATAGGTCTCTCACTATCCGGAGTGTCCTCTGACTGCTGGGCCATACTATGTTCCCCCGATATGGCCTATCCTGTCTCAGATCTGGACTCCATGTCCAACTCTGTGAAGTGGTCAGGAGCCAGCTGTGAGCCAGAACCTGCTTTTTTAGGAAAGGCCCCTCTTCAGAGTACTCCTGGCATTTGGCCATCCTCACATCAGTAGGTACCAAGAAAGACTGACTCTGTCCTTGCTAAATTGAATCAAGTGAGACCACTAGGACTGGGACTGGGACTGACTCTGTGTGCCTGGCTTCCTGCATCCCAAGTTCAGAGAGTTCCATTACCAAGGAAGTGAGGTGAGGTTGCATCCTTCAGGAACTGAATGAGGTCACTGCCTTGGCAACCACTTTGTCCAAACAGTTGCTTTCAAGCGTACCATGAGAAGGAGGCTTACCCCACTTTCTGTGGCACTTTCACAAATTAGAATGGTATATCAACCATAGGCACCAAGAAACAGCTCTCCACACAGGCCTGATTTGGTCCATCTTCTCTATATTAGGAAGAGAGCCTTTAGTCCGGGGAGCACTGCAGTGAACCTCTGCACTAAAACTATTAGCAAGCACCTGGTGGAGGAGTCCTCCATAGGTAAGTGGTGCCTTTATAACATCTGATATCCGGTTAAGGGAGATCTTTTCTGATGACAGAGATGTGGCCTGGGGAGGCTCACATATACTCCTTTCCAGGAGAGTAACGAGAATCTTTCTGTCCTCTGTTCTGTTCTGTAGGGAATTCCTCTGGAACTGTAGAGAGGGGCCGACAGGCACGCACGCGCTCCTACCCTGGAGCTATAGCAAGATGTTGCACTGTTCCACTGTTTTTCTGTTTAGGCGCTGGTTTTCTGTTTTTTGTGTTTTGTTTTGTCTTCTATTTTTTTGATTGTTTGTTTGTTTTTGTTTGTTTTGTTGTGTGATTTCAGTGGTAAAAACTTAAGTATTTTGGACGTAAAAATGGGTAATAAAGAGAGTAAGCCTGACACCCCTTTGGACTGTGTTTTAGGGAACTGCGATGAACTTTACCCCCCTTTGTTAAGCAGGATGACAGAAGCTCCTAGCTGGCTGCCTGGAGCACACCCATTGCAGAGGGCAATGCTTGCTGGGGACCTAAGAACTGAGCATCTCCCAGGTTAACAAGTGAAACTCCTTTAAAACCCCTTGTCGCTCCAAATCAAGAGAGTCACAACATTTGGCAGAGTCCCCTGTGTTTCTCCTTTGTTCACAAAGCAATAAACCTCCCTTTTTCTTTTTCTCAAAACTCAGTCCTCATTATTAAATTGGTATTAATTGGCTTCAAGTTCAGGAATCGAACTTTAATTTACAAATTTGGTACCCCCCCTCCTCCCCGGAACTTTGTGAGAGCTGTCTACTGGAATATTAGGAGATGAAGCATGCTTGGTGTGGAACTGAACAAGAGGAGCTAATCCTGTAAGTAAAAGTAAGGACTGAGGGACTCCCAGCAGCTGCCAAAGCCCAATTGATTCAGGGAATTACCTCCTTCCTTTCCGCACTGTAAGAATTATGCCACCTCTGTCTTGTTAAAAAAGAGAAAAAGAAAAAGGGGACACTAAATGCAGTGAAGTCACCATGGAGACACTTTATTTTACATTTCAGGTTGCCCCTCTGTTAAAACATGTGGTCCCCCCCCCCTGTGGATATCTATGGTGCACACTGGTGTAGGAGATTTTTCTCTTATCTGCTCTGGTTTAATGGGTTCTCTCTGACAGCCATAGTCTGGACCTCCTTTCTGTCTGTCTTGTGTCTTTGTATCTGGCTCTTTAAGACATGTGCAATAATGTGTTGATATTATAAATTCTTTCTTGGGAATGATCTTAGCTGAATGTGTGTCTAAATGATGATGTTTTATTTTAACAATCTGGTATCTGAATGGGTTTTTGAAGCATTGCACAATCTTGCAGTTAAAAGTCGGGTTTAGGTAAATGTTTAGTTTATGATTTCAGATAATTCATGCCAGAGAACTTAAATACTTAGGATGGAAAACTGAAGAACTCTACTTCCAAGTTGTCAAGTAACTTCCCAATCAAACAGTCTTTTTTTCACCAATTTTGAATTGGATAGCCTGGGAAAATATCACTGTGTGTACCAGTGCATTAATTTGGACAAGGATAGTAAATCATAGAATGGTATCTGTTGACAAAACAAGATGTAAAGATATAAAATTTTGTGAATTGTATCTTAAATTTATATCATAATTTTCAACATCCGAACCTCAAAATTATGGTTAAAATGCCTTAGGCCTGAGGTGTCTGCTCAGAATAGCAGTTTTTCCTGCTCCTTCCAGACCTCAGCCATGACTTATGTTGAAATGTAAATGAAAGAAGCCTGCAATCTTAGTAGGAGACTGATTTGAGGCCAAAGGGGGAAAAAAAAGGTAAATTGTATGGTATTTACTAATTACTAGCCAGTCACTTTTTCTAGGACTCTTTTTTTTTTCTTAGATACTTTTTTTTTTGAGCTCATGATTTTGAGCATACAGACCTAGGTTAATGTTTTTCAGATCAGTTCTATCTTTGACCAACTGTAGACATTTTGAAACATTGCAATGGAGATTTCACCTGAGAAAAGCTACAAGGCCTTTACTATTATTATGTGTGCACACTTTTGTTATGTGTTGTATGTCTATATATACATATGTCCGTATGTCATATATATGATACACAAACTAACATATACAAGGAGCGCTCATAAAAAAGCGCTCATTAAAACAAATTTAAATAGGAGATCCAAAGATCTTTAATTCACGTGATTTAAATGTTTCAATTTAAATTGGATAAACAGATAAAAATCAATGTCTTTAAATTTAAGCTTACAAATTTTTCTAGGTGTTCAAAAATCTAATAAAATATTAATATCTACAAAATGTCTAATATGCCTTTGTACTAGGACCTTTCCTTCAACATAAAAATGGTTTACACTGTCAATACATTTCTCTAATATTTTGATAAATAAATAAAGTAAATTTGATTGGGATTACTCATTCATGAGTACTTTTGTTAGATATCTGATTGATTTACTAAGGTCTGAATAAGTTTTTATTAAAGTCTGTATAAGAATATAAAAATCAGTCATGTGTTAATGAGACAGAAATTTCTTAAAACATAAGTTTACCCATAACGTTGTGTTTATTAAGTTTTATTTTCTCTAGAGCAAGCAACCATAAAAATTAAACAACTGATTAAATAAGAACTGTTATTTTAGAGCACTGTACTGCCATTGCTTTAAAAGCTAAACTTGGTTAATGTAGAAACATCAATGTAATTGTGATGCTATCAATGTTTTCATATCTTATATGTATTCAAGTCTGTAAGGTAGAAACTTTAAAAGAGCATTATATCAAGCTGGTGCTCTGAAGTTTTATGGTAAAAAAATATATTGGTGATTTATTTACCTGTTATCAATAAGATATGTAAACTTTTATGTTACTTTTTACATTGGGGAAAATTTTAAATGTATTTTTTAGTTAATGAGAGCCTAATCGATGTAAAGGTTAAAAACTTTCAGCCTTTCTTTAATTCATGTTTTAAATGTGATATCATATGGTGTTAGGTAATGTTCATGTGACCTCAAACAATTTATGTAAACTTTGTCAAATGATATTTATAAATAAAGATTATCTTTAGAACTAAAATACTTAAGATTTATAAAGAGCCCTGCCTTAACCGAGATAAGGCTCTGTGTCCCATCTTACTACATGTGAGAATGACTACAAAACCAGTAGGTCAGATAATATTTCTTTAAAGTTATGTTAAAAAGTTGGTTTTTTTAAGGTCAATATTCCTAGGATCTCAAACAGGGGATATAATGTATAACTCAGCCAAAAAATTCAGGGTAGCTATTACACAAGCTAAGTATTTTTACTTCTGTTAATTTTATTTTGAAATTATTTTATAAGTGATCTAAAGATTCTCTGTTACTGTTTTACAAACGTGTTGCTTTAAGAACACAACATGGGTTTATTCAAGATAATAAGTCATTACTTACAATACAGACAGAAAAATACAGATCCCAATTAATAAAAAGATAATGATATAGTTATAGACATTAAAGCCCAGTACTCTTAATATAAGGCTGTTAAAATTTATTTGCTGGATGTTTAAGATTAGGATTTAAAATTAAAGTTAAATGAAAAGCGCCAAGAAAACCAATATTTGGCTTTTGCCCTCTGAGTCAGTCTGAATCCAGGGAACAGGGAACTTCTCTAAAGAGCTTTGAAACTCTGAGCCACATAACCTCCTCCTGATCAGGGAGATTAATGAGACCACTGGAGAACAGAAAGCCAATCAGGGTATTTTTTACGAAGAGGAGAGTCATCAAAGAAAGGAGACATCCCTGATGCTTCCGAGGGAAGCCAAATGGTCAAGCAAGATCTGGACCCACCTAGCGCAAATGGCACTAGCAGAACTGAGAATCTGCTCTCAAGTTTCCCCAGAATTGACTCCCATAAAAGCTCAGCTGACTGTTAACAATAGATGGAAACAAAAGTCAGTTTGACTGCTTCATCTTAAACACTTAGCAAAGACAGTTAAGAACAAAATACATCCATTCCTGGGCATTTTAAATTATAATAATAATAATATAATTTTAAGGTATGCACTTTATGTTTGCCTCCCAAAATAAGTAAGACTGGTGGCTACAAAGAAGAATTCTCAGAAAGGAATGCCTGATACTTATAAAAAGAGACTATCAAGAAGACCTGCAACAGGGATAAGTTTTCAGTTTAAGGCCTACAGATATTCCTAACCTACACAGGTAGGCTTGGTGTTTGCTAGTACAATTATCCATCCCTGAGTAACAGAATTAAAGGTTTCTCTAAGAGACACAGAGGTCATACTAGTAAAAAGATTTTACAAGATCAGATGACATTAAATTATTAAACTGTATCTTATGGGGAGGGAAAAGTGTAACAGTACAAGTTAAGTTGACAGTCCGGATAACTGGGGATATTAAAGACTGGTGATGGAACTTCTATACAGTGACATGTTCCAGCTGCTGCAACATTTTTTCAGTACTCATGGTTTTTGTTTCTCTCATAGAAGAACCCATCCCCAGATGACTTTACAACCTGTTCTTCCCCAATCAGACTTCAAACCGAACTGACTTCTAAAAGGCAACTCATGTCCCTCAACTGACTTCTAAAAGGCAACTCATGTCCCTCATGCCATGCCCACTCATGTCACCCTGTCTCAGGTCAGAAGAAGAAAAAATGAGTGACACCACTCTTCTTAAAACAATGGAGAGAAAGATAAATAGACTATCAATATAAGTAATTAATTAAGTCAGGTAAAATCAGGGAGATCGGTTTTGGGTGAGTTCTAAAAATTTGGAGACTCTTACCTGAGGGATTAAAATTTCCTCAGTGCTCTTCCCGTAATCTATCAAAGATTTGAAAGGGACACAAAGAAAAGGGGGGAATGATAGACCCAACCTGATCTTTAATTAAAATTGGGAGCCATCTTGCCAAAAAGCCATGAAAAGATAATTTTGGCTTTAGCATAAATCACTTCAAATTCTAAACCTGCTTGGAATGCCTACCCACGCCTGGAACTCACCCATGCCCGGCTCTCTGACCAGATAGCAGCCCTCTCTGAAACTTTAGTGACACATCATAAATATTTGCCTTCTCTGGCGAGACAACAACCCTCTCTGAGGTTCTAATGGTCTTCATGAACTCTGATGTAGGGACAGCAAAAAAAATGTAGACTGCCATTAGTGTGATGTTTGTCAGAGTTCTGTTATCTGTAAACCGCCTTTTGTGTAATTTTCTGGGCTATTAAGCTGCCTGTAGGAAAGCTGGGGTTGCTGTCTTATTCCCGCCATTTTGTGAGGGAGAGGCAGCACAGCCGGTGGAAATAATAAGCTTAATTTAATTTGATTTTAATTAGAGTCAGTGGCCTTTTCTTGTGTCCTGGTCTAACAGGTAATCACTCCAAAAACATGGAGCTCTGCTGGCCTAAACACTTCTTGAGAAACTTCCTCTGAGTTTGGGCACTTGAAATATATGTTGTTGTAAGGAGCTTTAGCTTCCTTTCTAGTGATACCATCAAAGCTGAGTCTGCATCTATGTGACCTGGAGGACATGGTTTCTTGTATTCTAATGAACATGAGGCAGCAGTGCTGAATTTTCTGTTTGTAGGTAAACTGTGGCCACTGGATGCTAAGTGTCTCCCCGTGTGGACTGTGAAGCCATTTGGTCATCCTCCACTTTTTCTGGTGTTTCTTGCTGCTGTACTGGGAGTTTGGTATATGTTTTATGAAATACAACGAGTTCAAGTGGAACCCAGTGCTGGAGGGAGTTCTGTCACTTGTGGTGGGTCAGGGTCTGAAGGAGAATGCACCAACCAGGCTTTTATCTCACAGAGCTTTCCCCCTTGTCCTTAGAAATCTGACTCTGAACTTAGCCCAGAAACCTCTCCATATAACATGATGCCTTTACATAGAAGGGTCTGCTGGCTGCACCATGTCAGTCACAAACCATTTGGAAAGCAATGGCAAATCCTCATGGCCACACCACATATGTATTATCACACACCTACCCACCACTGCAATAGGCCCACTACTCAGCAGGCTCCAACTTACTGGCATCTTTGTTCTACACCATTTTCATGAAACCCGGTCAATCATGGCATTCTCTGGTACACTCATGATCAGCAACAAGACATCTGAAGGTTCTCCAGTGCCACCTGGTTAAGGGAATTTCAAAGATTTCATTGTATTTATCTAGCCATTTTTCTTGGATGAAGTTGGAGGCACTGTGGGTTTCAGTTTATTCAGGAACTATTAAATGTGAGGAAGCTATTTTCATTAAATTCTCTGGAGAAATCTCACAGGCAAGTCTTCCCATAGAGTGGTCAAAAGGTCACATGAAGCCAGGCCCATTGAGGTCTTTAATGTGACGTCCATGGGTGTTCTGACTGTCAACTATGGCTGCCAAATCTTTCAGAATAAAATCATGTGATATCCTAGCTGATATTCCAAGGCTCTGTGGAAAGCCACCCTGGTATTTGATCTCAGTTTCCAAGGGCGAATTCCATGCGTAACCTCCTAAAATCTGAATGCAGTTTATATCAATATTTCTCTGAGATCAGTTCCAGAACTCAGACTCTAAGGAGAATCACACCAGAGTTCAAGCCCAGATAGACCCAGTCATCACTTCCAACCGCCAAACAAATGACCACAATTAAAACCAAAACACACCCACAAGGCCCTCATCTTCTTCCATATAGACACTCATCATAACCTGTGGCTGGAGGTTTCCATGAGGGACTCAGCCCAAGACAGTGTACAAAATAACCTCCCTTGCCCGTCATTTGCCTAAAGTCAGGGTTGCCTGGACACCCTTCCTGAGAACCAGGAGTGATCAAATAAGCCTGCCGTAAATACTGCTCTGATTCTCCAATTTGAGGCATCCTGACTTTCGGGTATAGATTCTTTATGTGAATTGGAATCATGAGAAAACCCAAGCACCTATGGGCTATCCTCTGCAGAGATTGAAGAACTCATTTGACAAAAAGGATCCCTATTTTCACTTGATGGAGATCAGGAATCTTACAGAGGAAAGCGAGAGACTTCGTCCACAATGACTGCTTTTATGGCCATTTTGGTTTTGGAAGCACACATGTAATTGTTCGTTAGATCCATCAGGTGCTGAGAATCTATTCAACAACCTCACACATGGCCAAGAGTCTGATGCAGACACATCCCTTTCCAAAGCAATTAAGCAAAGATCTACAGCTGATGCCCATTAATTTCCATTGAAAACCGTTTTCTTCAGGCTTCACAAAGGGGTGGCCTGAGGCAAAGACCTTTCTGACATTCAGGGCAACAGAACAATAGGTAAGCAAATGGCCCAAGGCAGGGTTTCTGGAATGATATCTGAGTTTTCCGAGATGATCCCATTCCCTTCAGCTATCCAGTACATAGCCATGTCACAGAGCTTGGAGGTGGTACATGTCTTGGAAACAAAACCACGAGCCTATTCTGGCGAGTGGCCAGAATTCAAGAAGAAAACAGGAATTTAGGAAGACAGTGGTTTTTGCCCATCCATTAGGCAAGCCAAAATCCATTCATAAATTGGGCAGGATGAATGTTGTGAAGCTTTCTACTATTCAGGACACATCCATTGATGCATTCTCTTTTCTAATGTCTACAACCACGGACACAGTGGGATAAACAGACATAGAAACACTCACATTGTCAAAAGACTTACTAGAAACAGTCCACTCCAATCCTAACAAACCGACTTTCCTACCTATTCTCAGATCATTAGACAAAACCACAATCTCACACACACACCCACAAAGTCACCTCCTTCCCCCAAGTAGGTCTATGTCTATCCGGAGTGTCCTCTGACTGATGGGCCATAGTATGTTACTCAAAATGGACTGTCCTATGTCAGATCTGGACTCCTTGGCCAACACTGTGATGTTGTCAGGTGCCAGTGGTGAGACACTACCTGCTTACTCAGGAAAGGCCCCTCTTCAGACCTTCCTGGCATTTGGCCATCCTCACATCAGTAGTTACCAAGAAAGACTGATGCTGTCCTTGGTAAATCCAAACATGTGAGGCCACTGGGACTGGGACTGGGACTGCCTCTGGGTGCCTGGCTTCCTGGATCCCTAGTTCAGATAGTTCCATCACCAAGAAAGTGATGTAGGTCACTTCCTTCAGGAACTGAATGAGGTCACTGCCTTGGCAACCACTTTGTCCTAACAGTTGCTTCCAAGTGTCCCAATTGATGGAGTCTGCCCCTACTTCCTGTGACACTTTCACAAGTTTGAATGGTATATCAAACATAGGCACCCGGGAACAGCTCTCCACACAGGCCTGGTATTGTCCATCTTCTCTACATTAAGAAAAGAGAGACTGCTTCAGACACACCCCTTCATCCTGACCAGGTTGTTTGTCGTGGAAGATGACTTTTGCTCTCTCAGGTCCATCATAGCTTCCTATATCTTCCCCAGGGTTCATTTCTGCATGGACCTTTTTGTTTCTCAGCAGGTGGAAGATTTCTTACATTCCTGTATTGTAAGACCAACTCTGTCCCTGCTTTTCTGTAAAGTTAGATTGAGGGAACAGAGTATGGTTAGGGTTAATAACATGTTTGATGTGGCTTAGGAATCATTCTGCTGGATGAATAATGTTATTGGGAACCTGCGATATTTATAAGAATATATAGAGGGGAAATATATGTATGAAAACAGAAATCTAGGTAAGATTTGAAGCCCAGAAGGGAATTGGATCCTTGATTGGGATACTTAGGTTTGAATTATGTTCTGCACATGTGTCTCGGATAAATCTATACACAATGGCATAGGACCTTGTAACTTGGATGATTGAATGTCAAAAAAAACATCCAGTCAAAAAAGGATAGTTGGTAGGATTAGGAAGATAGTTGGTAGGACTAGGAAAAAGAGTGAGTATAGGATTTGGACAAAAAGTTCTTTAGCAATAGGGTTTCGGGTAGAGAGAAAATGTAAATGTCAGCAGATGTGAAGACTCAGTCACAATGATGAACTGGGGAAAATATGTATGAAAGCAGATATCAATAGAGACATTAGAAAATCAGGCAAATGATAAAGTGATCGATAGGATTAGACATTTTCAACAGGCTTGAGTTTGAATAAATAATATTAGGAAGAAACAAATATGTAGTCACCAATAGGATTGACATTTGAGAGCATTAGGCAACCTGGACATGGGTGATGTTCATAATCAATACTCACATTCCATTTAGGCTTTGGTACAGTCGTAAGTGTGACTTTGCATTTTGTGGCCAGAATATTTCTGTGATAAAATGTATATGTAGATCAGGTGACATGAGTATTTGTTGCACCATTTCTGAGAGCAATATTTTGAAGAGATATAAATTAGTATTGGGGGCACAAATAGGTGTACCATGTGTGTATGAATATAGAGAGAATGCATGAATAGACCATACTGTGAATAAATAATATAATTGTTTCCAAATTTAGAAGTTGGAATAAATTGATATCCCAAAATACACAGGAAATCTTACATTGATATACATACATTCATTCCAACCAGTTATACATCTAATGGTAATATTAGGGTTGTAGTTTATCATAAAATGTGTGTGAGTTTTGCTTCCAAATTGATTATGGAAATCGAAAATAATGTGTTTGGAAAGAAGTCTCATGATATAACCAGTCAAAAACAAGGAGGAATACATGTGTTCTGAAGCAGGAAGTGATTGAATGTGTTACAAATGTCTTTCAATTTGTGAACTTGTGGATGAAATGTATATTCTACGATGTATAAAAACTGAAGAAATAGTAATGTACCAGTGTTGAATTAAAATGAACATCAAAATACACATCATGTCCCATAGAAATCTACTTTCATTGATGTTAAATTGGGTCAGTTACTGTAGAAATATAAGGCTTTGTTTGCACCATTCACTGAAGTGAGTTTTCAGTTCTAGGAAACAAATATGTATTTCAGGTGGATGAATATTTCTAAAAACAATCTTATGAAAAGTTGATTATAAAACCACATACATGAACATGAGTGAATTATTTAGGGAGTGTATAATAAGACACATATATTTCATATTTTGAAAATTATATATATATATATATATATATATATATATATATATATATATATCACAGATACATTAGAAATTAGCAATATATATGCCAATCAAAATTCATCATGAAATATATATCATTCACAGATCCAAAAATATTAATTTTACTAAACATGGATTTATGTTTAATGTTTTTCAACTAAGAAGCTCACTCATAGTTTGAATTTTCAGTTCCAAAAATATTTAGGAGGAGTGATCTCTTCTCATACTTTGTATCTCCCAAGTTAGCCACCTCACAAAAATGTACGTGTGATACCAGGTAGGATTTTATATGTGCATATAAAAATACATGTGCTAAATTGGCTACAGAAAATGGGAGACAGAAATTCACATATGTGTTAACTTTAAAAACACATGGAGGACTATTTCAACAAAAAATTAACAAGATTTATAACTCCTACCCTATATCATGCAAAAGGCAAGACCAACTATACACCATGCCTCCTCTCAACTGCTTGTATTTCTATTCTGTTTGGGTTATATTTCTCCATCATATTAGGATTAGTAGTCAGAGTCTAGTAGGGTATGTGTTAGTGTCAGGGATTCAGTATTTTGAATGGAAAATTGAAAAATGAATCCAATGTGTATGTAAATATGTGCTACACAAAAATCTTCCCACTCTCATTCAGAACAATGCCTTGACAACACCTACGGCCCAAGTATGACACAATCAGAGGAGAAGAGTTAGAAAATCCGTGAATACATATATAGAATGGAATATGATCAGGAGTTCACAACCTTGGAAGTGGTAGAGGAGTTTCCAAAAGTAAGGGACAGGGTAAACCCTCCACAAACATGAAGGTCTGCTGGCCTAGAGACTTCTTGAGAAACTGCCTGTGAGGTTGGGCACTTGAAATATATGTTGTTGTCAGGAGCTTTAGCTTCCTTTATAGTGAGACCATAAAAGCTGGGTCTGCATCAATGTGACCTGGAGGACATGGTTTCTTATTTTCCAATGAACATGAGACAGCAGTGCTGAATTTTCCATTGTAGGTAAACTGTGGCCCCTGGGGGCTAAATGTCTCCCTGTGTGGACATTGAATCCATATGGTCATCCTCTATTTTCGTGGTGTTTCTTGCTGCTGTACTGGAAGTTGGGTATTTGCTTCACGAAATACAAGGAGTTCAACGGGGACACAGTGCGGGAGGGATTTCTGTCACGTGTGGTGGGTCAGGGTCTGCAGAAGAATACAAGAACCAGGCTTCTATCCCACATAGCTTGCCCCCTTGACCATAGCAACCTGATTGTGAACAATGTCATGAAACCTTTCTATGTAACAAGGTGCCTTTACATATAAGGGTCTGCTGGCTTCACCATGTCAGTCACAAGCCATTTGGAATCCAATGACAGATCTACATGGCCCCACCACAGATGTTTTATCACACACCTGCCCACCATTGCTCTAGGCCCACTACTCAGCAGGACCCAACTTTCTGGCATCTCTGTTAAACACCATTTTCATGAAAACGAGTCAATCAAGGCACTGTCTGGTATACTCATTGTTGGGAAAAGTATAAACGGCAGCCATACCCCAGAAAAAAACCCCAACATGGTGCCTAAGGACTTCTTCTTCCTACCTTCTTTTTTCTGCAGTGGTGCGAAATGTTTCCACCCGTGTGAACTCTCTTGCTGGCGCCAATTTGAAATCTCGCTGGTGGGAAACCTTAGCCCCAATAAGAACTAATTCCTGGGCTCCAGAGCTGATATCTGAAAGAACTTACCAATAAACGTTTTGCCTGCCATTTATCTAAGCCCTTCCATCTTCCCCTTAGTTCTATATAAGCACACAGCTTTTTGCAATAAAATTGGAATTCTCCCAGCAAAGTGCCTTTGCGTGGGAAGTTCTTTCATTCTGTTGCCCCGTGTGAGAATATGGGTGAGCTGTTTCTAACAAGAGCCCCGTCCCCTGCCCCGCCAAGACACTCAGCCCTGGTCCACTCTTTTCAGATGCCGGCTTCCTGCACTCACAACAGATCTGATATATGTAAGCCTCCCCTGACCCTGGCTCTCCAACTCCCTTCAGGCTACCTCTGGTTTTGTGACCCTGATCATCTGGCACACTCTAGACGCCCTGTAGGGGGCAGGAAATTCCTGCCACTAAGACCTTTACTGGTCGCAGTGGACCCTCTGGTGATCCGTTTTCCTTTGGGGCGTGAGGCTTCTCAGTTTACATGAGAGGCTCTTTGGTTTTTCTCCTCTGCTGCCGCTGCCGCTGCTGGCTAGAGTTGCTGTTTGCTGCAGGGCTGCTGTGTCTGGCTGAAGCTGCCTCTCTGCTCAGGGAAAACTGAACTCCCGTCCTGGAACTGCATTCTGCCAGAACCAGAGTTCTGTTTTCATTACTGACTTTTTCTGCTGCGTTCGAAAACTTTCCTGACGTCAGGTTGCCCGTGGCTCCGAACCCATTGGGTCTCACAGATCGCACTTCACTGGTGACGACCAGGTAGTGCCCTCTGTATTTCCTCATGACGGCTGGTCATTTTGGGGACGCCCACCTGACCACCGTTCACCCTGAGCTTCCTGGAAGCCGTTCCAGCCCGGGTTTTCTCTTTGTCTCTCTCGCTTACTCTTATTCTCTCTCTCTCTCTCTCTCTCTCTCTCTCTCTCTCTCTCTCTCTCTCTCTCTCTCTTCCTTCTCTCCCTGTGACAATGGGCACCTCTTCATCTGTACCTGAAGCCTCACCTCTCAAATGTTTAATAAAAAATCTGGCCACACTCTCCCTCACACCAGACATCAACCCCAAAATTCTAATCAAATTCTGTACCCAAGATTGGCCTACATATCCACTGGATAATGGAAATCATTGGCCTCCAGAAGGCTCCTTACATCCAAACCTTCTCTGGGATCTTTTTAACTACTGCCAGCATCTGAAAAAGTGGAGTGAGATTCCCTGCATTTAAGGTTTTAGCCTTCTCACACAGCACCCTGTCGCTGCTCGTCCTGCCCTCCCTCTCAGGTCCTCCTTGTTTGCAAACCCTTCTCTTCCCCTACTTCTACTCCTGACTTCACAGATTCTTCCTCATTCAGCCCAGCAGATTAACCCCCACCTTATCCCCCAGTCCTATCTGCCCCTTCTCTCCCGCTATACCCTTCTCTTCCTCTGCCTGATTCCAAGGATCCTCAGCCTTCCATTTCATCCTCCTCCCCTCCGCCCTCTTCTGCCTGCTCCACCTCCTCCTCTTCCAAAGAGACACTCCCTTCCCCTCCCTCTCCTTCCTGTCCGCCTCCTGCCTCTTTCAGTCCTCCTGTTACCAGGTCTAAGGGACTCCTTCCCACCCCCAAGACCATCGCACCCCTTCGTGAGGTAGCTGGTCCCGAGGGTGTCATCAGAGTCCACATGCCCTTCTCCATGTCGGACATTACTCAGCTAGAGAGGAAGTTAGGCTCATTCAGCACTGACCCCACCACTTACATTCAGGAGTTTCAATGGGTCCTGCAAGCATATAGCCTCACTCAACATGACATCTACATGCTCTTGGCCAATACACTTCTCCCTGAGGAAAGGCAATGGGTCTGAGAGCTAGCCGAAGCCCATGCTGATGAAAATCATAGGACCAATCCTAACCACCCCACAGGCCCTCATGCTGTCCCAGAGCAGGATTCTCTATGGGATTACAACACCCCTGAAGGCTTACAGTCTCGTGACCTTTTTACATCCTGCCTCTTGGCGGGCCTGAAAAAGGCCATCCGTAAGGCTGTTAACTTTAAAAAGGTGCAGGAGGTCATTCAAAGGAAGGAGGAAACACCTTCAGAATTCCTGGATAGACTAACCAAGGCCCTTCAACAGTACACAAACCTCAACCCAGAAACCCCTGATGGCCGTCATGTCTTAATGACATATGTTCTGGCCCAAAGCTACCCTGACATTAAAGCCAAGCTTAAAAAGCTTGAACAGGGCCCTGCTACTCCTTAGACCAAAATCTTCATTTTCAAGGTTTTTTATGATAGAGAGGATGAAAGTGAATGCCGTAGGCAGAGGGCTGAAAATGCCAAATCCCAAATGTTGGCCCAGGTCATTCAGAGAAGGCCATCACCACGCCATCCCAATATGACACCCCCGGGAGCTTGCTTCAAATGTGGTAAGGAGAGACATTGGGCCAGGGATTGTCCTTCACTGAGGACACCGTACAACCCCTGCCCAAAATGCCATCAAAGGGGACACTGGGGGGCAGACTGCCCAACAACCCAAAAGGGAGATTGGTCAGCCGCCCGGCAACCACAGCCTCTCTTGGGCTTGGCAGAGGAGGATTGACGGAGTCCTGGGCTTTCCCTACAGACTATTACCATCAAGAATCAAGAGCCTAGGGTTACCTTCCTGGTGGATGGATGCTTCATTACCTTCCTCTTGGATACTGGTGCCGCTTTATCAGTCTTAAGGGAGTATTGGGGTTCTACCACACCTTCAAAAACTCCTATTGTCAGGGTAGGAGTTAAACAGATTTTCCCTCAAACCCCCCCATCATGTTATATGCAGGGATCCCTTTTGTCCTTCACTCACTTCTTTTTCGTTATGAGCCATTGCCCCATTCCCCTTCTGGGAAGGGACATACTCTCACTATGAAAAGTCACCATTCACATATCACCCCACACCTCTCCTACCTCTCATTTCCTCATGATGTTCCTAGGGGCAGATACACCTCCTTCATGCACTCCTCCATGACTCTCTAAACTAGTTAAGCCTGAGGTTTGGGACACAACTACACCCTTTATGGCTAAATGCAGTCCTATTCATATTGTCTTACGGGACCCTTCAAGATATATTAGTCAACCACAATATCCACTCACAACCACAGCCCTCCTCGAATTAGAACCCATCATCCAGGATTTATTACGAAAGGGGTATCTTAGGCCTACACACTCTCCTTTCAACACCCCCATTCTGGCACTTAAGAAACCTAACGTGTCCTACAGGCTGGTTCAAGACCTTCTCCTTGTCAACTCCTCTGTGGTCCCCATCCACCCGCTAGTGCCCAACCCTTACACCCTCCTCTCTCAGATTCCTGCCACTACTACCCACTTCTCGGTCCTAGATTTAAAAGATGCATTCTTTTCTATTCCCTTTTTCTCAGAATCTCAGAATATCTTTGCTTTTACGTGGACTGACTCTCACATCCACCATTCTCATCAGCTTTCCTGGACTGTCCTCCCACGGGGATTCAGCCCCCATCTCTTTTGCCAAGTTCTTGCCCAGGACCTCACATCCTTTCACCCAACCTGTCCTGACTCTATTCTCCTTCAATATGTCAATGACCTTCTTCTATGTAGTCCCTCTGGCAACACTCTCAATCCCACACCGCTCAGCTTCTTAATTTCCTAGCAGACAAGGGATATAGGGAGTCTCCCCACAAGGCACAGGTTTCCCAGTCTTCTGTCACCTCTCTTGGTTTTTGCCTTACACCCCGGAAAAAGGAAATAACACTGGATAGGAGGCAACTCCTCTCTGATCTTACAGTGCCCCATATGAAAGCCAAAATACTATCATTCCTAGAAGTAGCAGGTTATTTTAGGGCCTGGATCCCAAATTATTCTCTTCTATCCAAACCCCTGTATGACCTAGCAAATGGACCCCCTAGTGAATCTCTTGTCTTCTCCCCCATCTACCACTTCCGCAGGCTTCAGCAACTCCTCTTAAAGGCACCTGCCCTTCACCTTCCTGATCTTTCAAGACCATTTCATCTATATGTCCATGAAAAAGGGGGGCAAGCACTTAGGGTCTTAGGTCAAAACTATGGGCCTACATTTGCACCTGTGGCATATTTTCCAAGAAACTAGACTCTACCATTCGTGGATGGGCCCCTTGCTTAAGAGCTCTGGTTGCTGGACAAATTTTACACAAAGAAGCCTCTAAGCTGACTTTTGGGGCACCTTGAACTATCCACTCCCCACATCACTTGAAAGATCTTTCAGCTTATGAGGGCCTTCAAACCCTTCCTCCATCCAGAGTTCTGTCGCTCCTCACTTTCTTTCAGGAAAACCCTAATATTACTTTCCTCCCATGCTCTGCACTGAACCCTGCCTCACTGCTCCCAATGACTCCCACGTCTAACACACCAACTCATAATTGCTTGGAAACCTTAGATGATTTCCTCCGCTGTCATTGTTCCATTTCTGAGGAACCACTCACCAAGCCTGACCTTATCTGGTTTACTGACAGCAGTTCCTTTAGGCAGAACGGCACTCATTACTCTGGATACGCTGTAGTTTCAGCCACTGAGATTATAGAGGCCAAAGCTATGCCTTCAGGAACTACCAACCAGCAGATTGAACTTATAGCAGCCACTCGTGCCTGCCTAATAGCACAAGGCAAATCCCTCACCCTCTATACTGATTCAAAATATGTCTTCCAGATCTTATTATCCCATGCTTCAATATGAAAGGAGCGAGGCCTACTTACAACCAAAGGTAATGCGATCACTAATTCGGCTCTTTTAACCAATCTGATAGAGGCCTCCCACTTACCCACCCAGTTGGGAGTTGTCCATGGTAGGTCACATCAGAAGGACGGCTCTCTTATCACTGAGGGCAATGCCAAAGCTGACCAGGCGGCACGAATGGCTGCTACCACTTCCAATTATGGCCCCCATGGGGGACATATTATGGCCACTTTAGACAGCTCATCTGAAGCCCCTACTTCTTCCAGTAAGAACAAAAATCTTTTCAAGTTCCTTCATACTCTACACCATTCCAATTCTCAGTCTTTGACCCTTTTTTTACAGAGCTTCTTCTCCCTCAACCCTTCTGACATAGCCATGCTAGAGAATATAGCCTCTAATTGTCAGATCTGTCAGCGGACCAACCCTCATACTCCTTTAAGGCCCAAACCTTTCCCTTTCCACCAACCCCGGAGACACATTCCCGCTGCTGACTGGCAAGTAGACTTCACCAACATGCCCACAGTATGGCACACTAAATACCTCCTTGTCTTTGTGGACACTTTCTCTGTTTGGGTTGAGGCATTTCCCACTTCCAATAAAAAGGTTTCCACTGTAGCTTCAATCTAACTGACAGACATCATCCCCAGGTTTTGTATGCCGACTTCCCTACAATATGACAATGGCCCTGAGATTATTTCTAGGATCACAAAAAAGGTCTCTCAAGCCCTCTCTTTCAAGTGGCATTTCCACTGTCCATATTACCCCCAGGCTTCAGGGAAAGTGGAAAGGGTAAATCGTACTCTGAAGGAAGTCCTTACCAAATTGACAATGGAATTAAACTTAGACTGGGTCAAAATCCTTCCCTTGGCTTTGCTTCGAATCAGAGCTCTCCCTAAGAAACCATCTTTACTGTCTCCCTTTGAGATAATGTATGGAAGACCTCTTATACCCCCTGGGTTGGTCATTTCACAAGGACCTCTCACCCGAGATTTGTCTTTGCCTCTCTTGTTTCATCTCCGCTCGGAACACTGGAAATATCAGAACTGGCTTCTTCCAGACCCAGTCTCCTCTCCAAACACTCCTCCCTTAACACCTGGGAGTCTAGTCTATTATAATACCCCAGAGGAGAAAGGGACTCTTGCACCAAAATGGGAAGGCCCCTATCCTGTCATTCTCTGTAACCCCACCGCCGCCAAACTCTCCTTATCAGACAACCATCTCACTCCCTGGATTCCCATTTCTAGGTTGAAGCCATATCACCAGGAGGCCCCACCTGCTGACGACAGGACCACCCCAGAGGAACTCCAAGAATCACCTCCTGAACCTCCCCTTTACTCCTGCTTTCCACACCCATCTCACCCATTTAAGTTGCGGCTCACACGGTGTTCCCTGCAGCCCAATTCCTCTTAAAGAAGGCACAATGAGCTCTCCCAACACCCTAGTCTTCTCTAACTGCTTGTTTTTTTGTGCTCTGCTTCTTTTCTGTGCTCTGTTGGGACTTGTCTTTACCCTCCTAACCTACCATGTATTTATTCACTCTTCAGGAACGATACTCAGAACATGGCATGCAGAAGGTCCGCGCAGTGGATGCAACTACTTGCTTCATCCACAACTGCACCTCTATTCCCCTAAAATTGTCACCTTCAAGGACCTTCGTCCCTGGTAGCTGGAACTGGCCTTTCATTTGCTTCCTTTTTAATCAAACCAAAGACTATTGTCATTGGTGGCCTGAGATATATAATGGGTGTCCCTATTGGTCATGCAGGTTCCATGATGAACGTAGTAGCTGTTCTTACCACTCACTTGGCTACCCTGAAGGGTGGACTTCTAGTTACCTAAAGTGGCATAAAGGTTCTTCATCCGATAACAATGGATCATATACTTCAGATACACCTGACCCCAAGGCCAAACGTTGGGGCTATGTTGAGTTTGCTGTCTATGCTCGGACAACCTCAGCCAGACCCACAGGGTGGATGACTGTTGGCCGCACCCTGATTACACCACCTAAGGCAACCATCCAGGTAGTCGAACACATTAAGGAGTCAGAATCAAAACTTCGAGATCTTATCCATAGCTCATCCAAAGAGGATTCAGAGCCTTCAACCCCCTAAGGTCCCCCTTCCACATGGCTCAATTTGCTACACCAAACTCTTCGATTATTAAACTCCTCCATTTTTTTGGTGCCTACTTCTCAGTGCTTTCTCTGTGCTTCACTTAGTCGTCCACTTCTAGCAGCGGTCCCATTAGCGGCAGGAAATATTTCAACAAAAACCTACAATTTCTCTAAGTAAGGACAACCCCTACATGTGACACATATCCCACTGTGGGAAAGTTATTCCAACAATACTTTATTTCCTTTCATCTGTATCCACCTGCCAATAATGAATCCTTTACCCATTTGTTCCTTGAGCTATAGCACCCCATAGAGCCCTGCATTTATGCAACCTGGACATTTCATCTGGTGTAATTGGTCTTTAAGTACCTCAACGATCAATGTCTCTGGCACCTGTATCTTGGTTACTGTAGTTCCTCTGCTTTCTTTGTATACTCCCACTGAATTCCGACAGTTGGCCCTACCTTCCCGCAGCCGTAGGGCAGTCTTTCTGCCGGTTCTGGTAGGCCTCACTTTAACAACCTCAGTGGCGAGTCTCGGTCTCTCTCGTGGAGCTATAGGTCATGCTCTATGGGCATCCAATGACGTGCAACAAAAACTGCAGGAAGCACTCGATACCACTGCTCAGTCTCTTGGCTCCTTGCAGTGGCAGGTTACTTCATTGGCACAAGTGGCTTTACAGAACCGAAGGGCAATTGATCTTCTCACTGCAGAAAAAGGGGGTACATGCCTATTCCTCAGAGAGAATGTTGCTATTATGTTAATGAATCTGGGCTAATAAAAAAAACTTGTTAAATTGTAGGAATTATCGACCCAATTGCTCAAACCTACCTGCTTCAATCCCATAACGAGGTTCTTCCAATCCTATCTTGCCATGTACTTACTACCTCTTTCTGGGCCCCTTATTGGGATGCTCCTTTTTTGTGCTCTCTTGCCCTGCATAATGAAGTTCCTTCAAACCCAACTGCAAAAAATTCGTAATCAAACTTTCGACCAGCTTTTGCTTAGGCACTACCAGCCTCTGATGACCGACGAACCCCCAACATCTCCAAGAGAACAGTTCACTCCGTGATGAAGCTCACTACCAGGCACAATGGAATGCAATGGACATCAGACAGTGGGAGACAACAAGCTCGGAAAACCTCTTAATCTGCCATCCTGGATTCTTGAATCTTTAAGACCTTCTAAGCTTCCTCATGGCCCTTGGCCTCTTCTATGTCACTCCCCCAACATGGAACTTCTGCCAAAAATTGACCTTTGCTTTAATTTTTATCTTCATTCTGTTTTTATTCACTCTGATCTTCTTCAGGTCCTGTGGCACCTTGTCCAGGCAACGCTTCCAGTATTTTCTAGAGTCTCTGTTACAGGACCAGTGGCTGATACCAACAATCTCCTCCATCCAGGACTGGTTCCATGCCATCGACAACTTGTGGCTTCAGGGAACTTTCATTGACTTCACCCCTACGGAAGTACCTGTCTATAGCCACTGGGTTTTATTTCTTGCTGCCATGATATTCCCAGACCTGTCCCCCGAGCATTCCTCCCCTTCCCTTTCTAGGCCTCACAGCACCCCCATACAGCAGGAAGCAGCCGGATCTAAAAACGACGCCCCCACTTCCTAAGAAAACAAAAAGGGAGGAATGTTGGGAAAAGTATAAATGGCAGCCATACCCCAGAGAAAAACCCCAACATGGTGCCTAAGGACTTCTTCTTCCTACCTTCTTCATTTCTGCAGTGGTGCGAAAAGTTCCCGCCCTTGTGAACTCTCCCGCCAGCGCCAATTTCAAATCTCACTGGTGGAGAACCTTAGCCCCAATGAGAACTAATTCCTGGGTTCTGGAGATGATATCTGAAAGAACTTGCTTTCAATAAACGGGTTGCTGCCATTTATCTAAGCCCTACCATCTCCCCCTTAGTTCTATATAATCACACAGCTTTTTTGCAATAAAATTGGAATTCTCTTTTTGAAGTGTCTTTGCGTGGGGAATTATTTCACTCATGATCAGCAACATGACATCCAAAGGTTCTCCAGTGCCACCTGGTCATGGAAATTTCAGAAATTTTTTGGTATTTATTTAGCCATTTTTGAAGGATGATGTTGGAGGCACTGTGGGTTTCAATTCATGCAGGAACCATTATATGGTAAGGAAGCTCATTTCAATGAAATCTCTGGAGAACACTCACAGGCAAGCCTTCCCAAAGAGTGGCCAAAAGGTCACATGAAGCCAGGATCATTGAGGTCTACAATGTGAGTTCCATGTGTGTTTAGACTCTCAACTATGGCTGCCAAGTCTTTCAGAATAAAATCATGTGATATCCTGGCTGAGATTCCCAGTGCAATCTGGAAAGCCACCCTGGCCCTCGATCTCAGTTTCCAAGGGCGATTCTCATGCGTGGCCTCCTAAAATCCCAACACATTTCATGGCAATACTTCTCTGAGGTCAGTTTCAGAACTCAGTCTCTAAGAGGAATCACACCAGAGTTCAAGCCCAGGTGGATCCAGTCATCTCTTTCAACCGCTACACAAATGACCACAATTAAAACCAAAACACTCCCACATGGCCATCATCTTCTTCCATATAGACACTAATCATAAACTCTGGCTGGAGTTTTCCATGAGGGGTGCAGCCCAAGACAGTCTCAAAAATAAGCTCTCTTGCCCCTCATTTGCCTAAATTCACGGTGGCCTGGACACCCATCCTGTGAACCAGGAGTTATCAAATAGGCCAGGTGTTAATACTGCTCTGCATCTCCAATTTGAGGCCTACTGACTGTCAGGTATAGATTCTTTATATGATTTGGAGTCATGAGAAAACCCAAAAACCTATGGGCTAGCCTCTGCAGGGCTTTGAATAAATAATTTGACCCAAAGGATCCCTATTAACACTTGATGGGGGTCAGGAAACTTACAAATGAATGTGAGAAACTTCATTCACAATAGCTGCTCTTTTGGCCATTGTGGTTTTGGGTGCACTCATGGCATATCTCTTTACATAAATCAGGTGCTGAGAATCTAAGCCACAACCTCACACAGGGCCACGAGGTTTATTCAGACACATTCCTTTCCAAAGCAATTAAGCAAAGAGCAACAGGTGATGCCCATTCATTTGCATTTGAAAACTGTTTTCTTCAGACTTCACAATGGGGTGGCCTTAGGCAAAGACCTTCCTGACATTCAGGGCAACAGAACAATTGATAAGCAAAAGGCCCAAAGCAGGGTTTCTCCACTGAGACTTTCTTGGTCACACTGATATCTGAGTTTTCTGAGATGCTCGCCATTCACTTCAGCTATCCAGTACATGGCCATGTCACAGATCTTGGAGGTGGTACATATCTTGGACACAAAACCATGAGCCTATTCTGGAGAGTGGCTAGAATTCCGGAAGGAAACAGAAACTTAGGAAGATAGCAGGTGTTGCCCATGGATAAGGCAAGCCTCAGTTCATTCATAAGTTGGGCAAGATGAATGCTGGGAATCTTTCTACTATACAGGACACATCAATTGTTGCATTCTCTTTTCTAATATCTACAATCACGGACACAGTGGATACACAGACATAGAAACACTCGCCTTGTCAAACTACTTACTAGAAGAAGTCCACTCCAAATCAAACAAACCACCTTTCCTACCTATTCTCAGATCATGCGACAAAACCTGAATCACACCCACAAAGGCACATCCTTCCCCCATGTAACTCTGTGACTATCCGGAGTGTCCTTTGAGTGGTGGGCCAAACTATGTTCCCCCAAAATGGCCTGTCCTATCTCAGATCTGGTCTCCTTGGCCAACTCTGTGAAGTTGTCAGGAGCCAGCAGTGAACCACCACCTGCTTTCTCAGGATAGGACCCTATTCAGAGCTCTCCTGGTATTTGGCCATCCTCACATCTGTAGGTACCAAGAAAGACTGACACTCTCCTTGGTAAATCCAAAAAAATGAGCCAATGGGTATTGGACTGGACTGGCTCCAGGTGCCTGGCTTCCTGGATCCGAAGTTCAGAGAGTTCCATCACCAAGAAAGTGAGGTAGATCACTTCTTCAGGAACTGAATGAGGTCACTGCCTTGACAACCACTTTGTATGAACAGTTGCTTTCAAGGGTCCCATGAGATGGAGGCTGCCCCTACTTCCTGTGACATTTTCATAAGTTAGAATGGTATATAAACCATGGGCACTCGGGAACCGCTCTCCACCTAGGACTGGTTTGGTCCATCTTCTCTACATTAAGAAGAGAGAGGCTGATTCATACACATTCCTTCATGCTGACGAGGTTGTTTGCCATAGAAGATGACTTTTCTCTCTCAGTCTTTCATAGCTGCCTACATCTTCTCAAAAGATCATTTCTGCATGGACCTTTGATGTTCTCAACAGGTGGAAGATGCCCTACATTCCTGTATTGTAAAACTAACCCTGTCCCTGCTCTTCTGTAAAGTTTGATTGAGAGAACAGTGTATGGTTTGGGTTAATAACATGTTCAATTTGGGTTAGGAATATTTCTGCATGACAAATAATTGTATTGGGAAACTATGATATTTACAAGAATATATAGGTGAAATATAAGTATAAAAATAGAAATCTAGGGAAGATATGTAGCCCAGAAGGGCATTGGGCCCTTAATTGGTACACATAGCTTTGAATGATGTTCTGCAAAAATGTCTCAGATAAATCTATATACAATGGCATAGGAGCTTGTACCTTGGATGATTGAATGTCGAAGAGAACATCCACTCAAAAAGAGATAGTCGGTAGGATTAGGAAGATAGTCGGTAGGTTTAGAAAGAAGAGTGAGTATAGGATTTAGACCAAAAGATCTTAAGCAATAGGGTTTCGGGTAGACAGTGAATGTAAAAGTCAGCATATGTGAAGAGTCAGTCACAATGATGAACAGGGGAAAATATGTAGGAATACAGACATAAATAGAGACATTACTAAATCAGGCAAAGTATAAAGTGAGTGATAGGATTAGACATTTTCAACAGGCTTGAGGTTGAATATATAATCTTAGGAAGAAACAAATATGTAGTCACCAATACGATTGACATTTCAGAGCATTAGGAAACCTGGACATGGAAGGTTTTAGTAATCCATGCTCACTTTTCATTTAGGCTTTGGTACAATCTTAAGAGTGACCTTTGCTTTTTTGGTCCAGAATATTACTGTGATAAAATGTATATGTAGATCAGATGACATGAGTATTTCTTCGACCATTTCTGGCAGCAATATTTAAAATATGTATAAATTAGTATTGGGGGTACAACGAGGTGTACCCTGTGTCTATAAATATAGAGATAATGCATGAATAGATCATACAGTTAATAAATAATATAACTGGTTCCACTTTAAATAATGGATTGAATTGATATCTGAAAATATATAAAAAATCATATATTGATATAGAATCATTCATAACAACTAGTTATACGTCTAATTGTAATCTTAGTGTTATGGTTTATCATGAAGAGTGTGTGAGTTTTGCTTCAAAAGTGATTATGGAAATCGAAAATAATGTGTTTGGAAAGAAGTCTCATGAAAAGACCAGTCAGACACATGGAGGAATACATGTTTCTGAAGCAGAAAGTGATTGAAAGTGAAATAAATGCCTATAAATTTGTGAACGTGTGGATGAAATATATATGCTATAATGTGCATAAACTCAAGAAATAGAAATGTACCAGTGTTGAATAAAAATGAACTTCAAAATAAATGTCATGTCCCATAGGAATCTACTTGCATTGATATTAAACTGGGTTAGTTACTGTAGAAATATTAGGATTTATATGCACTATTCACTGAAGTTAGTTTTCAATACTAGGAAACAAATATGTATTTCAGGTGAATGAATATTTCTGAGAATAATCTTGTGAAAATTTGATTATAAATCCACATATATGAACAAGAATAACTTTAGGGAGTGTATAATAAGACACATATGTTAAATATTATGAAATATCTGGAGAGTATATATATATATATATATATATATATATATATATATATATATATATATATATGCCAATCTAATTACACAGTGAAATATATATCATCCATAGATCCAAAAATATTCATTTTAGTCGATATGGATTTATGTATAACTTTTTTTAACTAGGAAGCTCATCCATAGGTTGAATTTTCAGTTCCTACATCGTTTAGGAGGAGTGATCTCTTCTCACAGTTTGTATCTGCCAAGTCATGTAACTCATGAAAATTTGCGTGTGATACCAGGTAGGATTCTATATGTGCATATAAAAATACATGTGCTGAATAGACTACAGAGAAAGGGAGACAGGAATTCACATATTTGTTAACATTAAAAGAACATGGAGAACTATTTCAATTAAAAATGGACTAGATTTATAACTCCTACCCTATATAATGCAAAACGCAAGTCCAAAAATACAACATGCCTCCTCTGAACTGCTTGTATTTCTATTCTGTTTCGGTTATTTTTCTCCATCATATTATGATTAGTACTCAGAATCTATTAGGGTATGTGTTAGTGTCAGGGATTCAGTATTTTAAATGTAAAATAGAAAAAGGAATCCAATGTGTATACAAATATGTGCTAAACAAAATCTTCCCACTCTCATCCAGAACAATTCCTTGACATTACCTTCGCCCAAAGTAAGACACAATTAGAGGAGAAGAGTTAGAAAATCTGTGAATATATATATGGAATGGAATATGCTCAGGGGTTTACAACCTTGGCAGTGGTAGAGGAGTTTCCAAAAGTATGGGACAGGGTAAAAACTCCATAAACATGGAGCTCTGCTGGCCTAAATACTTCTTGAGAAAACTGCCTCTGAGGTTGGGCACTTGAAATATATGTTGTTGTCAGGAGCTTTAGCTGCTTTCTAGTGAGACCATCAAATCTGTGTCTGCATCTATGTGACCTGGAGGAAATGGTTTCTTATTTTCCAAAGAAACATGAGGCAGCAGTGCTGAATTCTCTCTTTGTAAGTAAACGGTGACCATTGGGGAATAAGTGTCTTTTCATGTGGACTGTGAAGCCATTTGGTCATCTTCTATTTTCGTGGTGTTTCTTGCTGCTGCACTGGGACTTTGGCAATTGCTTCATGAAATTAAAGGAGTTCAACTGGGACACAGTTCTGGAGGCAAATCTGTCATGTGTGGTGAGTCAGCGTCTGCAGGAGAATGCACCAACCAGGCTTCTAACGCACATAGCTTGGCCCCATGTCCATAGCAACCTGATTCTGAACATTGCCCGGAAACATCTCCATATAACAAGATGCCTTTTCATGTAAGGGTCTGCTGGCTGCACGATGTCAGTCACAAGCCATTTGGAAGCCAATGGCAGATCCACATGGGACAAAAACAATTTTTTTATCACACACCTTCCCACCACTGCTCTAGGCACATTACTCAGCAGGTTCCAACTTACTAGCATCTCTGTTCTACACCATTTTCATGAAGCCCAGTCAATCAAGGCACTGTCTGGTACACTCATGATCAGCAACATCCAAAGGTTCTCCAGTGCCACCTGGTCATGGAAATTTCAAAAATTTCATGGTATTTATCAAGGCATTTTTCAAAGATGACGTTGGAGGCACTGTGGGTTTCAATTCATTCAGGAACCATTAAATGGTGAGGAAGCTCATTTCATGAATGCTCTGGAGAACTCCCACAGGCAAGGCTTCCCAAAGAGTGGCCAAAAGGTCACATGAAGCCAGGCCCATTGAGGTCTACAATGTGACGTCCATGGGTGTTGTGACTCTCAACTATGGATGCCAAGTCTTTCAGAATAAAATCATGTGATATCCTGGCTGAGATTTCCCGGGCTCTTTGGAAACCACCCTGGGCCTAGATCTCTGTTTCCAAGGGTGATTCTCATAGGTGGCCTCCTAAAATCCCAACAAAATTCATGGCAATACTTCTCTGAAGTCAGTTCCAGAACTCAGTCTATAAGGGGAATCACACCAGAGTTCAAGCCCAGGTTTTCTCAGTCATGTCTTCCAACCGGACACAAATGACCAAAATTAAAACCAAAACACTCCCATATGGCCCTCATCTTCTTCCATATAGACACTAATCATAACCTCTGGCTGTAGGTTTCCATGAGTGACGGAGTCCAGGAGAGTGGCCAAAATAACTCCCTTGCCATCATTGGTGTAACATCAGGGTGGTCTGGACACCCTTCATGTGAACCAGGATTGATCAAATATGCTAGACGTTAATAGTTCTATGCTTCTCCAATTTGTGGAAAACTGAGTATCAGGTATATAGTTTTATGTGATTTGCCGTCATGAGAAAACACAAGCACCTCTGCAGGTCTTTGAAGAACTCATTTGACCCAAAGGATCCCTATTCTCACTTGATCGAGTTCAAGAACTTTAAAGATAAAGGCGAGAGACTTCATCCACAATGACTGCTCTTTTGACCAATTTGGTTTTGGATGCACACATGGGATCTCTCTTTACATCCATCAGGTGCTGAGAATCTGAGCCACAACCTCACATAGGGCCAAGAGGCTGATTCAGACACATCCCTTTCCAAAGCAATTAAGCAAAGAGCCACAGGAGATGCCCATTCATTTCCATTTGAAAACTTTTTCTTCAGTCTTCACAAAGGGGTGGCATGAGGCAAAGACCTTCCTGACATTCAGGGCAACAGAACAATAGGTTAGCAATAGGCCAAAAGCAGGGTTTCTCCACTGAGACTTTCCTGGTCACACTGATATCTGAGTTTTCTGAGATGCTCGCCATTCCCTTCAGCTATCCTGTACATGGCCATGTCACAGAGCTTGGAGGTGGTACATATCTTAGACACAAAACCATGAGCCAATTCTGGAGAGTGGCCTGAATTCAGGAAGAAATCAGGAACTTAGGAAGATAGCAGGTGTTACCCATCCATACGGCAAGCCGCATTCCATTCATAAATTGGGCAGGAAGAATGCTGGTAAGCTTTCTACTAGACTGGACACATCAATTGCTGCATTCTTTTTTTCTAATGTCTACAACCATGGACACAGTGGGATACACAGACATAGAAACCTTCGCCTTGTCTAAACCCTTATTAGAAACCGTCCACTCCAAACCAAACAAACAGCCTTTCCTACCTATTCTCAGAACATTAGACAAAATCACAAACACACACCCACACCCACAAAGGCACCTCTTTCCTCAAAGTAGGTCTCTGACTATCGTGTGTGTCCTCTGACTGCTGGGCCATACTATGTTCCCATCAAATGGCCTGTCTTGTCTCAGATCTGGTTTCCTTGGCCAACTCTGTGAAGTTGTCATGAGACAGCGGTGAGCCACTTACTGCTTTCTCAGGAAAGGCCACTCTTAAGATTTTTCCTGTCATTTGGCTATCCTCACATCAGTAGGTAGCAAGAAAGACTGACTCTGTCCTTGGTAAATCAAAAGAAGTGAGACCACTGGGACTGGGACTGGGACTAGATTTGTGTGCCTGGCTTCCTAGATCCCAAGTTCAGAGAGTTCCATCACCAAGGATGTGAGGTGAGGTCACTTCCTTCAGGAACTGAATGAGGTCACTGCCTTGGCAACCACATTGTCTTAACATTTACTTCCAAAGGTCCCATGAAATGGAGGCTTCCCCTACTTTATGTGACACTTTCACAAGTTAGGATGGTATATCAACCATTGGTAACTGGGAACAGCTCTCCACACAGGCCTGGTTTGGTCCTTCTTCTCTACATAAAGAAGAGAGAGGCTGATTCAGACACATCACTTCATGCTGACCATGTTGTTTGCAAAGGAATATGACTTTTGCTCTCTCAGTTCCTTCATAGCTACCTACATCTTCTCTAGAGATCATTTGTGCATGGACCTTTTAGTTTCTCAGCAGTTGGAAGATTTCCTTCATTCCTGTATTTTAAAACCAACTCTGTCCTTGCTCTTCTCTTATGTTAGATTGAGGGAACAGTGTATGGTTAGGGTTAATAACAGGTTCGATTTTGAATAGAAATCATTCTGCTGGATGAATAATGGTATTGTAAACCTGCAATATTTACAAGAATATATAGGTGAAATATATGAGTATGAAAACAGAAATCTAGGTAAGATTTGAAGTCCAGAAAAGCATTGAGCCCTTGATTTCGGTATTAAGCTTTGATTTATTTTCTGCACAGATGGGATACTTTGCTTTGAATTATGTTCTGCAAAGATGTCTCAGATAAATTGATATATAATTGCATAGGACCTTGTGACTTGGATGATTGATTGTAAAAGAGAACTTCCAGTCAAAAAGGAGTAATCGGTAGTATTAGGAAGATAGTCGGTAGGTTTATATAGGAGAGTGAGTATAGGATTTGGACCAAAAGTTCTTTAGCTATAGGGTTTCGGGTATACAGTGAATGTAAATGTCAGAACATGTGAAGAATCAGTCACAATGCAGAACTGGGGAAAATATGTAGGAATGCAGATATCAATAGAGACTTTAGGAAATCTGGCAAAGTATAGTTGGTTGTGAAATGTTAATAAAATAGGTACTTGTCACTTCCTGTTTTTCTGTATGCTTAATAAAACACTGTTGAAATCTTGAGAACTGTTTTCTAATCTTTTTCCCAGAATGTGCTGTCCCCAACTGCCAAACTGCAGAATGTACTCCCTCACCCAGTTGCACGCAAACTGCTCACTCGCCCAGACTCATCAATAAACTTCCCTCCCTGCCCACTTCAAGGAAAGTATATGAGCTCTGCTCTATTCAAATTAGCTCTGAGCCCCAGCATGCTGGACCCCCAATAAACCCTTTGCTTTTGCATGAGAGAGTCTCTTGGTGGTCTCTTCCCCCAATGCTCTCCCGACCTTTATATATGGAGGTTCCTTCGAGATCCGGCAGGGGCGGAAGAGAGACCTCAATGGGCTACTCTCAGGGAAAGTAAGGTGCCTCTTTCTGGTTTCAGGTTTCAGGTTAGGGCTTGGCAAAATGGCTGTTGATGAAGTTGCATGAGCTCTCTTTGACGGTGGCTGGCAGATGTGTCACAGAGCCACAGGCTCTGGGGGACGCCACAGAGGACTCGGGAATCAAGGAACAATAGTCTCCTCGACTCAGTGATGTTTTGTTTCAGATTCGGTATTGCCAGCCCATCGGGTTTTGCCAGCTGCTCAGTCTTGGTCTCAGTGTTGGACGTTCATTGCCTGTCTTTATTATCTTGTCTTGTCTGTGTCGTGAGAGTTGCTTTTACTGTTTGTGTATCTTTCATTATGGGACAGGTCACTTCAATGCCTCTGTCTCTCACCTTGATCACTGGACCAAAGTCCGCTTAAGGGCTCAGAATCTTTCTTTTTCAGTAAAACGCTGGACCTGGCAGACTCTCTGTGCCTCAGAATGGCCCACCTTTGCATTCGGATGGCCCCTAGAAGGATCTTTCTACTTCGCACTAATTTAATAAGTCAGAGATATTGTCTTACAGCCAGGGCCACATAGCCATCCCGATTAACAGCCATATATCTTAACTTGGCAGGACCTCTGCAAATCTCCTCCTCCATGGGTGAAGCCTTTCCTTGCCATGTCCCCGCTCCTACTCTTTTCCCCACGATCTCTCAAACCCTCTGCTCATCCTCCTCCTCCACCCTCTGTTCTCCCTGAGTCACAAGATTTGACTCTACTGGACTCTCATCCCCCTCCTTATCTTCTACCCTCATCCCACAACCCCCAACACCCTCTAAGTGATTCCCCTGCTGCTGACTCAGCCTCTCCGCCATTGGAGAAAGATAAGCCAGCCCAGCGCACTCCAGATAACTCCCCTGCAGCACACACAGCCCCTCCTCCCCTGGAGGAAGCTGGCCTGGCTAAAGGAACTCGACAGCGTCAAATGATTTAAAACCCTGAAACTCCCGTGTTGCTCCCCCTCCATTCCTATGGGCCAATGATTGACAACGGCCATGGAGGAAAAATGCAAGCCTACCAGTATTGGCCTTCTCCTCTTCAGACCTATATAAATGGAAAAATAACAATCCTCCTTTTACCGAGGACCCAACCTGGCTCTCAGGTATGGTTGAGTCATTGATGTTTTCACACCAGCCTACTTGGGATGACTGCCAACAACTCATAGGGACTCTCTTCATGACAGAGGAACAAAAGAGAATCCTCCTGGATGCTAGAAAACAATATCCTCGGACTAGATGGGTGACCAACACAACTTCCCAACATAATCAAAGCCGGCTTTCTCTTGAAACGACCCAAGTGGGACCCCAACACATTTGAAGGTAGGGAGCATCTGTCCACTTATCACCGGGCTCTAATAGTGGGTATCTTAGTGGCCGCTAGGCGACCAACTAATTTGGCCAAGGTAAGAGAGATTATTCAAGGGCCTGGTGAATCTACCTCTATGTTCCTAGAGAGAACTATGGAGGCATATAGGAGATATACTACTTTCGATCCTCAGGCAGAGGATCAAAAGGCATCTGTCACAATGGCCTTTATTGGGCAAGCTGCCCTAGATATTAAAAGAAAGTTACAATGCTTAGATGGATTACAAGATATGATTTTGAGAGATTTAGTTAGAGAAGCCAACAAGGTATACTATAAGAGTGAAACTGAGGAAGAGAAGGGAGCAAAGGGAGGATGAGAGAAGCAAAAGACAGACTAAGGCATTGACTAAGGTCCTGGTCACAACAACAAACAGGCCAGAAATTAAGAAACAGAGAGACAGAAAGGGATACCTGGGCCCACACTAGAGGCCACCCCTGGCCTCAGATCAATGTGCCTACTCTAAAGAAAAAGGACACTGGGCCAAAGAGTGCCCTAGAAAGAGACAGCCACGCCAGCCAGACATTCTGACTCTGGAGGATGACTAAGAAAGTCGGGGCTCAGATCCTCTCCCCGACCTCAGGGTAACTTTTGAAGTGGAGGGGACCGCAGTAAACTTTGAAGTAGATACAGGGGCAATATACTCAGCCCTTAAGGCCCCATTGGGCCCTCTATCAAATAAAAGGTCTCTAATTCCATTGTCTAAATGCAGTAAATATCAGACTTTGACAACTAAGGGGACCATGGACCAGGGGAAAGGATAAATCCATCACTCCTTCCTAGTAATCCCAGAATGCCCGGCCCCATTGATGGGCAGAGATCTGCTCACCAAGCTCTGGGCCAAAATAACTTTTAACCCTGAAGGCCCCCAAGTGGAATTTCTAAATCCTTCAGTAAATACTCCTATAATCATGGCTCTAACTATGTCAGTAGCAAATGTTCATCAACTCACTCATCTTTGTTCAAAGAAACTGCATTCATTCCTGAAAGATCAAGAACAGAGTTTTCCACTAACCGACTCACAGTGAAAGAAAATAACTGAATGGGTAACAAAAGCCTGTCAGGTCCATCAATTGGTTAATACTTACCCTTCCAAGCTTCCTGCAGGAAAGCACCTACGAGGAACCATACCAGGAAAATTCTGGGAAGTGGACTTTACTGAAATTAAGCCAGCAAGGTATGGACTTAAATATATTCTAGTCTTTGAAGATACATTTTCAGGACGGATTGAAGCCTTCCCCACAAAAAAAAAGAAAGAAAAAAGGAAAAAAAAAAGAAACAGAGCAAATGGTTGTCAAGAAGATCCTGGAAGACATTTATTCTCCCCTTGACGACCAGTAGTCTTAACCCTCATCAGCCCCTTAAGCAGCGATGGCTGATCACAAATCCTACTGGAAAAGAAGTATGGTCTATCTCACATACAGCCCCCTTATGGACCTGGTGGCCATCTCTCCACCCAGACATTTGTCAGCTGGCTATAGGTCTTTCCTATTGAGATATCCCTGATGAAGAGGATCCCACTAAAATTCCATTAAATCCCTTCAGTACCATAGAAAATGGAAACAAACATTATGGATGTAGGGACACGTGAGCCAGATGCAGGTTGGCTAGCCTAGATTACTATGTTTGCCCGGCGGAGTATCAAAGCCACAAACAGTCACGGCTGTGCGGGGGCGAGAGCAGACTTCTTCTGTAAGTCATGGGGCTGTGAGCATACAGGGACTGCCAGATGGAACCCAAACTCCTCATCAAATTCTGTAAACAGCATTGGCCATATTACCAATTAGATAACCAAAACCGATGGCCCCAAGAGGGGTCTCTATATCCTCAAATTCTGCGTGACCTTTTAAACTTCTGAAAGTGCTCAAAAGGGTAAAAGGAGATTCCCCTATGTGGAGGCCTTCTCCCTCCTTTGCTCACATCCTGAACTATGCTTCTCCAATAGATGCTTACCCTCAGCCTTCTGCTCCAGACTCTCTGCTGTCACTCCCACCTCAGCAACTTGATTTCTGCCCTCCAATATCTAGATCAAAAACCCAAATCTCTGCCAGTTCTCAGACCATTGCCCCCTTGCTGAGGTAGCAGGTACTGAGGTACCACTCCACTCACTCACTACTCTCTTCTCCTGTCAGTGCCCGCACTGGGTCCCTCCAGGTCCTCTTACCAGCTAATGCAAAGCTCAAACCCACAGAGGAGAACCCTCAGACCCTTATCCAAAATGTAATGAAAATGGCATTTAATGTTGCTTTGTCATCACTGAAAACAGGTTACTAAAAATGTAAAGTCCCTCACAGGCTTTTTGGGATACTCACTCCCGTTTCCCCCTCTGTTCTATCTGTTCTACTGCTCAAATTTTTCTTGCTATTAAGATCCCAAAGCCCTCTCCCAATATTCTTTTACATCTCTCCTTCCTCATTCTCAGATCCACGGAAGTTGCTCTCATCCCTGCCTTCCAAGTCGTCTCCCTCTGTACCAGGTCCACAGAAAAGTCTTAATTAACCTTCTCCAGAAGTCTTCACCATGGCTGATTTACGACTTTCAGCAAAAGAGTCCCTATAAAAGAGATCACTGTAGATAAACTTCCTATTTTCGTGTTGCCCTGGTCTCCTTGGAAACTGGCTAAAAAAAACCAGCACTCCTAATCTAGACACACCCTTAATAGTTTTTCACAAAATATGTGAAAAAAAGGCCTCTGGCCTTGAGCTGGGGCTTCACAGAGATGGCTACATTTCTAAGATAAAGAAGTTACAAACTGGGCTGCATGGAAACAGCTGGCAGGTTGAAAAAAAAGAAAGGGAAGAAAAAGCTCTCCCCCACATAGGTGTCCTTGAAAAGTTAACTTGCCCCAAACTGAGGAAAAAACAGAAACGAAAACTGCTTTTTGTGAACTTCTGCAGACTGTGAACTTCTGAGCCCCTTTCCTTACGTGTTGTGTACAAAATTCTGAAACTACCTAAACTTGGGTTTCAGGGGATTAATTGATTACAACAGAAGCAATGCCCCCTGAATCTGGTTGCAACCAAAAAAGACTGTTTTCCTGTCTTTGGTGCTATCTTAGGTGCCTTGCCTTGTCCGTCCCTACAACAGTATAATTCTATATACTTAAACACTGTTTATGTTTTCATGAAATGGTCAACAGATGTGATTAATTGTGTAATGGTGCAGATGTTTCCCAGAGTGCTCTATCATGATGCAGGTTCATTTGAAGATCAAAGAGGGGGGCATAGAACACGGTTCCGCTGAAAACATATGTCCCTCACCTTAGCCATTCTATTACGAATAGTAGTTACTGCAGGGTAGGGCACGGGAACCATTGCTCTGGCCCATGGGACACAACAAATGACCCAAAGCAGCAATAGATCAAAAATTAAAGATATTAGAAACCTCCATCACAGCTTTGAACGAATCTTTAACTTCTCTCTCTGAAATTGTTTTACAGAACAGTCGAGGGTTGGACTTCCTTTTCATGAGAGAAGGGGGCCTTTGTGCTTCATTGAGGGAAGAATGTTGTTTTTATGTCTACAATACTGGAGTTGTAAAAAAAATCTATGAGTAAATTAAAAAGATGCCTTGAAGAGCGACAACGAGAGAGAGAGAGGCCCAAGAATGGTAGTTTGAGTCTTTTTTTACACAGTCCCCCTGGTTAACTACGTTTTTATCAACCCTAGCCAGTCCAATAATAATCCTCATATTATTGCTAACTATAAAACCCTGTTTTCTCAACCGTGTAATTTCTTTTCTCCAAGCTCAAATTGGACAAATTAAACTTATGGTAATACCCCACTAGCAGACATAGAATGTGACACCCCAAAATGATCACTTTTATGATTAAAAGTAGCCAGAAGAAGAAGTGGGGAATGAAAGGTTAATAAAATATGTACTTGTCACTTCCTGTTTTTCTGTATGCGTAACAAAACACTGTTGAAATCTTGAGAACTGTTTGCTAATCTTGTTCCCAGAATATGCTGTCCCCAATTACCAAACTGCAGAATGTACTCCCTCACCCAGTTGAATACAAACCATCCACTCTCCCTGACCCATCAATGAACTTCCATCCCTGCCCTCTGCAAGGAAAGTATATAAGCTCTGCTTAAGCTGTTGTCAGGTCTCTCTGCTCTATTCAAGTGAGCTCTGAGCCCCAGCATGCTGGACCCCCAATAAAACCTTTGCTGTTGCATGAGATAGTCTCTTGGTGGTCTCTTTCTCTGGCACTCGCCCAAACTTTACTTGGATGATTGAATGTAGAAGAGAACATCTATTCAAAAAGTTATAGTCAGTAGGATTAGGAAGATAGTTGGTAGGTTTAGGAAGAAAAGTGAGTATAGGATTTGGAACAAAAGTTCTTTGCCAATAGGGTTTTGGTTAGAGAGTCAATGTAAATATCAACACAAGTGAAGAGTCAGTCACAATGATGAACAGGGGAAAATATGTAGAAAAGCAGATATCAATAGAGACATTAGGAAATCAGGAAAAGAATAAAGTGAGTTATGGGATTAGATATTTTCTACAGGGTTGAGGTTGAATGTATGAGCTTAGGAAGAAACAAAGATGAAGTCAACAATAGGATTGACATTTGAGAGCATTAGCATAGCCCAAGACAGTGTCCAAAATAAGCTCCATTGCCCTCATTTGCCTAAATTCCCGGTGGCCTGTACATCCTTCCTGTGTACCAGGAGTGATCAAATAGGCCTGACCTTAATATTGCTCTGCTTCACCAATTTGAGGCCTACCGAGTGTCGGGTACACATTCTTTATGTAAATTAGAGAGATGAGAAAACCCAAGCACCTATTGGAAAGCTTCTGAATTAATTTGAAGAAATCATTTGACCCAAATGATCCCTATTCTCACTTGATGGAATTCAGAAACCTTACAGAGGAAGGCAAAAGACTTCATCCACAATGACTGCTCTTTTTTGCCATTTTGGATTTGGATGCACACATGGGATCTTTCTTTAGATCCATCAGGTGCTGAGTATCTAAGTCAAAGAATCACACTGGGCCAAGAGGCTGATTCAGACACACCTCTTTCCAAATCAATTAAGAAAAGAGCCAAAGGTGAATCCTATTAATTTCCATTTGAAAAATGTTTTCTTCAGGATTCAAAAAGCTGTGGCCTGAGACAAAAACCTTCCTGACTCTCAGGGCAACAGAACAATAGGTAAGCAAATGGCCCAAAGCAGGGATTCTCCACTGAGACTTTACTGGTCACACTGATATCTGAGTTTTCTGAGATGCTCGCCATTTCCTTCAGCTATCCAGTACATGGCCATGTCACCGAGCTTGGAGGTAGTACATATCTTGGACACAAAACCATGAGCCTATTCTGGAAAGTGGCCATAATTCAGGAAGAAAACAGCAACTTAGGAAGGTAGCAGGTATTGCCCATCAATAAGGCAAGCCATAGTCAATTCATAAATTGGGCTGGATGAATGCTGGGAAGCTTTCTACGAGACAGGACACATCAGTTAATGCATTCTCTTTTCTAATGTGTACAAGTACAAACACAGTGGGATACACAGACATAGAAACACTTGCGCTGTCAAACGACTTACTAGAAACTGTTCACTCCAAATCAAACAAACCGCCTTTCCTACCTATTCTCAGAACATGAGACAAAACCACAAACCCACACCCACACCCACAATGGCACCTCCTTCCCTCAAATAGGTCTGTGACTGTCCGGTTTGTGCTCTTACTGATGGGTCATACTATGATCCCCCAAAATGGCCTGTCCTGTCTCAGATCTGGTCTTCTTGGCCAACTCTGTGAAGTTGTCAGGAGCCAGGATTGAGCCACTACCTGCTTTCTCAGGAAGAGCCCCTCTTCCGAGCTTTCCTGGCATTTGGCCATCCTCACATCAGTAGGTACCAAGAAAGACTGACTATGTCCTTGGTTAATCCAAAAAAGTGAGACCACTGGGACTAGGACTGGGACTGGCTCTGGGTGCCTGGCTTTCTGTATCCCAAGTTCAGAGAGTTCCATCACCAAGGAAGTGAGATGAGATCACTTCCTTCAGGAACTGAATGAGATCACTGCCTTAGCAACCACTTTATCATAACAATTGCTTCCAACGGTACCATGAGATGGAGGCTGCCCCTACTTCCTGTCACACTTTCACATGGTAGAATGGTATATCACCTGTAGGCAAATGGTAACAGCTCTCCACACAGGCATGGTTTTGTCCATCTTCTCTACATTAAGGAGAGATTGGCTGATTTTGATGCAACCCTTCATCCTGACCAGGTTGTTTGCCATGGAAGATGATTTTTGCTCTCTCAGGTCTTTCATAGCTGCCTACATCTTCTCCAGGGATCATTTCTGCATGGAGCTTTGAGGTTCTCAGCAGATGGAAGATCCACTACATTTCTGTATTGTAAGACCAACACTGTCCCTGCTCTTCTGTAAAATGAGATTGAGGGAACAGTGTATGGTTAGGGTGAATAACATTTTCCATTTGGCTTAGGAATCATTCTGCTGGATGATTAATGGTATTGGGAACATGCGATATTTATAAGAATATAGAGGTGAAATACATGTATGAAAAAATAAATCTAAGTAAGATTTGAAGCTCAGAAAATCATTGGGCCCTTGATTGGGATACTTACCATTGAATTACGTTCTCACAGATATCTCAGATAAATCGATATACAATGGCATAAGACCTTGTACGTTGGATGATTGAATGTAGAAGAGAATATCCAGTCAAAAATGGATAGTCAGTAGGATTAGGAAGATAGTCAGTAGGTTTAGGAAGAAGAGTGAGTATAGGATTTGGAAAAAAAGTTCTTCAGCAATAAGTTATCAATTAGAGTGTGAAAGCAAATGTCAGCACATGTGAAGGTTCAGTCACAGTGGTGAACTGTGGAAAATATGTAAGAAAGCAGATGGCAATAGAGACATTATGAAATCAGGCAATGTATAAAGTGAGGGATAGGATTAAACATTTTCAATCGGGTTGAGTTTGAATATATAATCTTAAGAGGAAACAAATATGTAGTCACCAATAGGATTGACATTTGAGAGCATTAGGCAACTTGGACATGGATGATTTTAGTAATCCATATTTACTTTCCATTTAGGCTTTGGTACAATCATAAGTGTGATCTTTGCATTTTGTGTCCAGAATATTTCTGTGATAAAATGTATATGTAGATCAGGTGACATGCGTATTTCTTCCACCATTTCTGGGAGCAATATTTTGAAGACATATAAATTAGTATTGGGGGTACAAAGAGGTGTACACTGTGTCTATGAATATAAAGAAAAAGCATGCACAGACCATACTGTGAATAAATAATATAACTGGTTTTACTCTAAATAATGGATTGAATTGATATCTGAAAATATATAAGAAATCTGATATTGGTATACAATCATTCATTCCAACCAGTTATACATCCATTGGAAATATCAGAGTTATAATTTATCATGAAGGGGATGTGAGTTTTGCTTCAAAAGTGATTATGGAAATCGAAAATAATGTGTTTTGAAAGAGGTCTCAGGAAGAGACCAGTCAAGAAAGATGGAAGAATACATGTGTCCTGAAGCAGGAAGTGATTGAAAGTGAAACAAATTCGTATAAATTTGCGAACTTGTGGATAAAATATATATCCTATGATGTGCATAAACTTAAGAAATAGTAATGTACCAGTTTTGAATAAAAATGAACGTAAAAATACAAATCATGTACCATAGGAAACTACTTGCCTTGATGTTAAACTGGGACAGTAACTCTAGAAATATTAGGATATGTATGTACCATTCACTGAAGTTAGTTTTCAGTACTAGAAAACAAATATGTATTTCAGGTGGATGAATATTTCTGAGAATAATATTGTAAAAAGTTGATTATAAATCCACATACGTGAACATGAATGAATTTAGGGAGTGTATATAAGACACATATATTTCATATTTTAAAAATCTGGAGATTGTATATATATATATATATATATATATATATATATATATATAAAACAAAACACACACACAGACATTCAAAAGTAGCAATAGATATGCCAATCGTAATTGATCGAGATATATATATCATCCACAGATCCAAAAATATTCAATTTACTGAACATGGATTTATGTATAATATTGTTCAACTTGGAAGCTCACCCATTGGTTGAATTTTTAGTTCCAGCAGTGTTTAGGATAGTGATCTCTTCTCACAATTTGTGTCTGCCAAGTCAGCCACCTCACAAGAATGTACATGTGATACAAGTTAGGATTCTATATGTGTATATCAAAACACATCTGCTGAATAGGCTACAGAGAAAGGGAGATAGGAATTCACATATTTGTTAACTTTAAAACACATGGAGAGATATCCAAAATGGCGGCGGGTATGGAGAGATCAAGTCTCTGACCTCTTCAGCTGCGCTGGAATAGGGAGTCATAAACTGTCTAAATACTGTTTGCTCAGGATCACTAGGCAATGATGCACTGACATGAATCTGGGGTGAACAGTCTGGGCCACGCAGAACACACACCGAGCCCGGATCGGTTGCATTCAACCTCTGGTTTGCCTGTGTTTCATGACTCAGCACTAACGATCCAGCTGAAATAACTGGTCTGCCTTTCTGAACTTACAGAGGTAGAAGCCAACCTAGCCTTCATAGGCAGTGGCCAAAGGATTGAAACGGGGCATGGGAGAGACAGTCAGGACCCACCAGTTGCATCGGTCACCCGGCAAAGGGAACGAATGATCACCATTTGCATGGGATACCACCATGGCATAGAACTGACGTCAAGGATGGAGGAGATAACTTCATTGAAACCAGCGCGACAGGTTTGTAATTCGCTAGCCATCTCTCTCCACACAGCAGGGAATCCTTAAGGGCCCCTTCCAGCTCTCCCGTAAGGGTCCCTCTCAGCTCTACCATAAGCGCGATAGCCAGACCGAGAAAATCAGGAGTGGCGCGGGACTTGCGGCACAGAACTCCAGGCTACCGCTCCCACCAGTGCTGACAACTGAGGTCTCTTGCACCAGCTACTGGGGCGTGGCTCCCGGAGGGCAAACAAATTCGCTTGGGGATCTCAGCCCCAAGCTCTACAAACTTAGGGTCTGAGGGAAGCAAACCGGGAGAGTGTGCCCAGGTATTCATAAAAACAGGTCTCCCAGGAGCAGCAGACCTGGCGTGTTGCCAGTATTGTGGTGAGCGTCGCAGGTGAGCAGGGCATGGCTTGAGGAAACACAAGAGAAGGCCCTAGGGTGTCAGGATTGGACACCCGCCCAGTCTGGAAGGAAGAGCAACTGCATAGTGATTGGTTCCCACCTACTGAGAGGAGAACCTCGGCCCAGTGGGCACAGCACCACCTATTGGAAGAGAAGTTAATCAAACTCTATGACTGCATTTATTATTATCATTATTTATTTATTTTTTAAATTTGGGGTTTTTTTTATTTTTTTTTTCTTTTTCTTTCATTTTCATTCTTGTTGTTGTTGTTTTTCTTTAACTTTTTTAATGTTTTTAAGTTTTTAAATTTCTTTATTTTATTATTAATTATTATTATTATTATTATTAAATTGTAATTTTCATTTTTTTATTATCATTATTATTTTTTTAATTTTTCTTTCATTCTTTATTTTCTGTTTTTTTCTTTTGTCTTTTCAATTTTCTTTTTCCCCCTTCCTTGAATTCTACCTGCCTACTCTCATTCTCTTATTGACTTCTTCCCTTCCCTTCTAATATCTTTCCTCCCAAGCATGAAATAAATTTATAAGACTAATCAGTAACTCAGCACTCAAACAGAACAAGAAGTAACATGAGCAGCATAAGAAAGCAAGAAAGAAAAAGAGTACAAACAATGAAGGACAGCCTAAATACTCAGGAGGACCTAGAGTCATCAGAAAAATGATCATATAAAGAACTCAAGGAATACCTTAGACAGATGGAATGGAACCTTAAAGAAGATATGAGACAGCAAATCCAAACAGTGAAAGAACACATTGAAAATGAATTACATGAACAGATTAAAAAAAAGAAGTTAAGCATCTTTATACGGAGATAGAGATAATAAAAAAAATCATACAATAATTCTAGAAATGAAGGAAACGATAAATCAAATTAAAAACTCAATTGAGAGAATTACTAAAAGAGTGGAGCAAGTAGAAGACAGAATGTCACATAATGAAGACAAAATATATCATCTTGAAAAGAGTCTAGCCAACTCAGAAAGGCTGGTAAAAAATCACGAGAAAATCATCCAAGAGATATGGGATAACATATAAAAAACAAATTTATGAGTCATCTGGATAGAGGAAGGTCCAGAGATTCAAACCACGGGAATGAGTAACCTACTGAATGAAATAATTACAGAAAACTTTCCAGAAATAAAAAAAGAAATGGATATACAAATTGTAGATTCATAGAGGACACTGAGCACAAAAAATCACAGTAGACCAACACCAAGACATTTGTTATAAACATATCTAATATACAGAACAAAGAGAAAATATTAAAAGCTACAAGAAAAAGGAGGCAGACTACATTCAGGGGTAAATCAATAAGGTTAACAAAGGATGTTTCATCACAGTTGATGAAAGCGAGAAGATCTTAGAACAACGTATTTTAAACACTGAAAGACAATGGATGCCAACCAAGAATTCTGGATCCAGCAAAATTAACCTTCAGGTACGAAAATGAAATAAAAATCTTTCATGATTAACAAAAGATAAAGGAATTTGCAGCCAGAAAACCAGCATTGCAAAGCATCTTGAGAAAAACACTACATGAGGAAGAAATGAAAAACAACAACCAAAACCATCAGTGGGAAGTGACTGGGTAATGACAGAGTGCAGGGGGAAAGCTAATCATGGAGAAACAAAGTAAATTAAAAACAAAGATAAATAATTAAACATGGCTGGAAGTACAAACCATACATCAATAGTAGCTCTAAACGTTTATGGCTTAAAATCTCCAATAAAGAAACATAGGCTGGTAACTTGGATTAATAAAACAAATCCAACAATATTTTGCCTCCAGGAGACACATCTGAATGGAAAAGACATACACAGGCTGAAGGTGAAAAGTTGGGAAAATTTATACCATGCACACGGTCCTCGTAAGCAAGCAGGGGTGGCCATCCTCATATAGAATAAAATCGAAGTCAAGACTAAGTTAATCAAAAGGGATAAGAAGGACATTATATACTGTTAAAAGAAACCATTCACCAACAAGACATAACAATTATCAATATTTATGCACCAAATAATGGTGTTGCAATGTTCATAAAACAAATTCTTCTCAAGTTCAAGAATCAAATAGACCACAACCTAATAATTATGGGTGATTTCAACACACCTCTCTCACCATTAGACAGATCCTCCAAACAAAAGTTGAATAAAGAAAATATAGAACTCAATATCACAATCAATATCCTAGACTTAACTGACATATATAGAATATATCAACCATCATCAAGTGGATATACTTTTTTTTTCAGCAGCACATGGATCCCTCTCAAAAATAGAGCATATATTATGCAATAGGGCAACACTCAGTAAATATAAAGAGGTGCAGATAATACCATGCATTTTATCTGATCATAATGGAATGAAACTTTAAATCAATGATAAAAGAAGGAAGGAAAAATCCTACATCACTAGGAAAATAAACAATATGTTACTGAATAATCCATGGGTTACAGAAGACATAAAGGAGGGAATCAAAAAATTCTTAGAGATAAATGAAAATACAGACACAACATATCGGAATCTATGGGACACAATGAAAGCAATTTTAAGAGGGAAATTCATCACCTGGAGGTCACTCATCAAAAAAAGCAAAAACCAACAAATAAATGAGCTCACACTTCATCTAAAAGCCCTAGAAAAGGAAGAGCAAAACAACAGCAAATGTAGCAGAAGGCAAGAAATAATTAAAATCAGAGTGGAAACCAATGAAATTGAAACAAAAGAAACTATTGAAAAAACTAACAAAAATAAAAGTTGGTCCTTCGAAAAAATAAATAAGATCAACAGACTCTTAGCCATGCTAATGAAGAGAAGAAGAGAGAGAACTCAAATTACAAACATACAGGGTGATAAAGGCAATATCACAACAGATGCTACAGAAATACAGAAGACAATTAGAAATTATTTTGAAAACCTATATTCCAATAAAATAGAAAATATGAAGACATCGGTAAATTTCTTAAGTTACATGATTTGCCCAGACTGAGTCAGGAGGATACACACAATTTAAACATACCAATATCAATGGATGATTTAGAGGAAGCAATCAAAAGACTACCAACCAAGAAAAGCCCAGGACCAGATGGGTATACAGCGGAATTTTACAAAACCTTTAAAGAAGAATTAATACCAATACTTTTCAAGTTATTTCGAGAAACAGATAAAGAGGGAGCTCTGCCAAATTCATTCTATGAGGCCAACATCACCCTTATTCTGAAACAAGACAAAGACACCTCAAAGAAAGAAAAGTACAGACCAATATCTCTGATGAAGCTAGATGCAAGAATCCTCAGTAAAATTCTGGAGAATCGTATTGAAAGGCACATAAAAAATAATTGTGCACCACGATCAAGTAGGATTCATCCCTGGGATGCAAGGATGCTTTAATATATGGAAATCAATAAATATTATTCACCACATCAATTGACTTAAAGATAAGAACCATATGATCATCTTGATAGATGCAGAAAGAGCAGTTGACAAAGTACAGCATCCCTTTATGTTCAAAACATTAGAAAAACTAGGGATAACAGGAACTTACCTCGACATTGTAAAAGCTATCTATGCTAAGCCTCAGGCTAGGATCATTCTGAATGGAGAAAAATTGAAGGCATTCACTCTAAAATCTGGAACAAGACAAGGATGCCCTCTATCCACACTTCAATTCAATATAGTTCTCAAAACACTGGGCAGAGAAATTAGACGAAAGAAATCAAAGCCATAAAAATAGGAAAAGAAGAACGTAAATTATCACTATGTGCTGGTGACATGATTCTATAGAATCATAGAAGACCCAAAAGGGTCTACAAAAAAACTACTAGAACTAATAAATGAATTCAGCAAAGTAGCAGGATCTAAAATCAACACGCATAAATCGAAGGCCTTTCTGTATATCAGCAACAAATCTTCTGAAACGGAAATGAGGAAAAGCAGTTCATTCAAAACATCCTCAAAAAAAATTAAATACATGGGAATCAACCTAACAAAAGAGGTGAAAGATTTATACAATAAATCAATAGAACCCTAAAAAAAGAAGTAGAAGAAGATATTAGAAGATGGAAAAATATACCCTGTTCATGGATAGGCAGAACTAACATCATCAAAATGGCGATATTACCCAAAGTTATCTATGTGTTTAATGCAATGCCAATCAAAATCCCAATGGCATTTCTTGTAGAAATAGAGAAAGCAATCATGAAATTCATATGGAAAAATATAAGACCCAGAAATACAAAAGCAATTCTAAGCAGGAAGTCTGAATCAGGCGGTATAGTGATACCAGATTTCAAACTATATTACAGAGCAATAGTAACAAAAACATCATGGTACTGGTACCAAAACAGGCGGGTAGACCAGTGGTACGGTATACAGGACACAAGAGACTAATCCACAAAGCTACAACTATGTTATATTTGATAATGAAGCTAAAAGCATGCAATGGAGGAAGGATAGCATCTTCAACAAATGGTGTTGGGTAAACTGAAAATCCATATGCAACAAAATGGAACTTAATCCCCTCCTCTCGCCATGCACAAGAGAGTTAACTCAAAGTGGATCATGGAGCTAGATATCAAATCAGAGACTCTGCATGTGTTAGAAGAAAAAGTTGGCTCTGGTCTACATATTGTGGGGTCGGGCTCCAAATTCCTTAATAGGACACCCATAGCACAAGAGTTAATAACAAGAATCAACAAATGGGACTTGCTTAAATTAAAAAGTTTTTTCTCAGCAAAAGAAACAATAAGAGAGGTAAATAGGAAGCCTACATCATGGGAACAAATTTTTACTCATCACACTTCAGATAGAGCCCTAATATCCAGAGTATACAAAAAACTCAAACAATTAGACAATAAGATAACAAATAACCCAATCAACAAATGGGCCAAGGACCTGAAAAGACACTTCTCAAAGGAGGACATACAATCAATCAATAAGTACATGAAAAAATGCTCACCATCTCTAGCAGTCAGAGAAATGCAAATCAAAACCACCCTAAGATACCATCTCACTCCAGTAAGATTGACAGCCTTTAGGAAGTCAAACAACAACAAGTGCTGCTGAGGATGTGGGGAAAAGGGTACTCTTGTACATTGCTGGTGGGACTGCAAACTGGTGCGGCCAATTTGGAAAGCAGTATGGAGAATCCTGGGAAAGCTGGGAATGGAACCACCATTTGACCAAGCTATTGCCCTTCTCGGACTATTCCCTGAATCTTAAAAGAGCGTATTACAGTGATACTGCCACATCGATGTTCATAGCAGCACAATTCACAATTGCTAGACTGTGGAACCAACCCAGATGCCCTACAATAGATGAATGGATTAAAAAAATGTTGCATTTATACACCATGGAGTAATATGCAGCACTAAAAAATGACAAAATCATGGAATTTGCAGGGAAATGGATGGCACTAGAGCAGATAATGCTTAGTGAAGCTAGCCAATCGTAGAAAAAAAATACCAAATGTCTTATTTGATATAATGAGAGCAACTAAGAACAGAGCAGGGAGGAAGAGCAGGAAGAAAAGATTAACATTAAACAGAGACGTGAGTTGGGGGGGGAGGTAGAGAAAAGGTAAATTTCATGGTAATGGAGGGAGACCCTCATTGTTACACAAAATTACATATAAGAGGTTGTGAGGGGAATGGGAAAATAAACAAAGAGAGAAATGAATTACAGTAGATTCGGTAGAGAGAGAACATGGGAGTGGAGGGGAGCAGGGATAGTAGAGGATAGGAAAGGTACCAGAATACAAGTTACTAATAGGGCATTATGTAAAATGTGGATGTGTAACCGATGTGATTCTGCAATCCATATTTGGAGTAAAAATGGGAGTTCATAACCCACTTGAATCTAATGTATAAAATACGATATGTCAAGAGCTTTGTTATGTTTTGAACAACCAACTAATAAAATAAAATAAAATAAAATAATCGAAAGAAAAACACATGGGGAACTATTTCAACACAAAATTGAATAGATGTATAACTCCTACCTTATATAATGCAAAATGCAAGTCCAACTATACACCATGCCTCCTCTGAAATGCTTGTAATTCTATTCTGTTTGGGTTGTTTTTCTCCATCTTATTAGGATTAGTAGTCAGAGTCTAGTAGATTAGGTGTCAGTGTCCGGTATTCAGTATTTCGAATGGAAAATTGGAAAATGGACCAAATGTGTATGCAAATATATGCTACACAAAAATTTTCCCACTCTCATCCAGAACAATGCCTTGACATTACCCTCGTCCCAAGTAATACATCATTAAAAGTCAAGAGTTAGAAAATCTGGGAATAAATATCTGGAATGGAATATGCTCAAAAGTTTACAACCTGGGAGGTGGTAGAGTAGTTTCCAAAAGTAAGGGACAGGGTAAACACTCCACAAACATGGAGCTGTGCTGGCATAAAGACTTCTTGAGAAACTGCCTCTGAGTTTGAGCACTTGAAATATATGTTGTTGTCAGGAGCTTTACCTTCCTTGTAGTGAGACCATTACAGCTGGGTCTGCATCTATGTTACCTGGAGGATATGGTTTAATATTTTCCAATGAACATGCGGTAGCAGTGCTGAATTCAATCCTAGTCGGTAAACTGGGGCCACTGGGGGCTAAGTGTCTCCCCTTGTGGACTGTGAAGTCATTGGGTCATCCTCCACATTTTGTGGTGTTTATTGCTGCTGCACTGGGTGTTTAGTATTTGCTTCACGAAATACAAGCAGTTCAACTGAAAAACAGTGCTGAAGGGAGTTCTGTCATATGTGGTGGGTCAGGGTCTGTAGGAGAATGCACCAACCAAGGTTCTATCCCTCATAGTTTGCCCCTTGACCATAGCAACCTGATTCTGAACATTCCCCTGAAACCTCTCCATATAACAAGGTCCCTTTACTTGTAAGGGTCTGTTGGCTGCACCATGTCAGCCACAAGCCATTTGGAAGCCAATGGCAGATCCACATGGCCCCACCACAGATATTCCATCACACACCTGCCCACCACGGCTATAAGCCCACTAGTCAGCAGACTCCAACTTACTGGCATCTCTGTTCTACACCATTTTCTTGAAACCCAGTCAATCAAGGCACTGTCTGGTGTACTCATAATCATCAACAGGATATCCAAAGGTCCTCCAGTGCCACCTGTTCATGAAAATTTAAAAAAAAAATTCATGGTATTTATCGAGCCATTTTTCAAGCATGAAGTTGGAGGCAATGTGGGTTTCAATTCATTCAGGAACAATTAAATGTTGAGGATGCTCATTTCCATAAAAGCTTTGGAGAACTCTCAGAGGCAAGTCTTCCCAAAGAGTAGCCAAAAGGTCACATGAAGCAAGGTGCATTGAGGTCTACAACGTGAGGTCCATGTGTGTTTTGACTCTCAACTATGGCTGCCAAGTCGTTCAGAATAAAATCATGTGATATCTTGGCTGAGATTCCCAGTGCTCTGCGGAAAGCAACCCTGGGCCTAGATCTCAGTTTCCAAGGGCAAATCTCATGCGTGGCCTCCTAAAATTTCAACACAATTCATGGTAATACTTCAATGATGTCAGTTCCAGAATGAAGTCTCTTAGGGTAATCACACCAGAGTTCAAGCCAAGGTGGACCCAGTCGTCTCTTCCAACCGCCACACAAATGACCACGATTCAAACCAAAACAATCCCACATGACCTCATCTTCTTCCATTTAGGCACTCATCATAACTTCTGGCTGGAAGTTTCCATGAGGTGTTCACCCCAAGACAGTGTCCAAAAAATCTCCCTTGCATCTCATTTGCCTAAAGTCAGGGTGGCCTGTACACCCTTCCTGTGAACCAGGAATGATCAAAAAGGCCTGCCATTAATACTGCTCTGCTTCTCAAATTTGAGGCCTACTGACTGTGGGTTTTAGATTCTTTATGTGAATTGGAGTCATGAGAAAATCTAAGCACCTATGGGCTAGCCTCTGCAGGGTTTGAGGAACTTATTTGACCCAAAGAATCCCTATTCTCACTTGAAGGAGGTCAGGAAAGTTACAGAGCAAGGTGAGAGACTTCATCCACAAGGACTGCTCTTTGGCCATTTTGGTTTTGGATGTACACATGGAATCTTTCTTTAGATCCATCAGGTGCTGAGACTCTAAGCCACCACCTCACACAGGCTCAAGAGTCTGAATAAGACACATTCTTTTCAAAGAAATTAAGCAAAGAGCCACAGGTAATGCCCATTTATTTCCATTGCAAAACTCTTCTTTTCAGGCTTCAAAAAGGTGTGGCCTGAGGCAAAGGCCTTCCTGAAATTCAGGGCAACGGAACAATAGGTAAGCATAAGGCCCAAAGCAGGGTTTCTCCACTGAGACTTTCCTGGTCCCAGTGATTTCTGAGTTTTCTGAGATGCTCGCCATTCCCTTCAGCTATCCAGTACATGGCCATGTCAAAGAACTTGGAGGTGGTACATAACTTGGACAAAAAACCATGAGCCTATTCTGGAGAGTCTCCAGAATTCAGGAAGAAAACAGGAACTTAGGAAGATATCAGGTGTAGCCCATCGATCAGGCAAGCCGCAGTCCATTCATAAATTGGGCAAAATGAATGCTGTGAAGCTTTCTACTAGACAGGACACATCCATTTATGCATTCTCTTTTCTAATGTCTACAACTATGGACACAGTGGGATACACAGACACAGAAACACTCGCCTTGTCAAGGGACTTTCTAGAAAATGTTCACTAAATCCAAACAAACCACTTTTCCTACCTATTTTCAGAACAAGGGAAAATCACAAACCTACAACCACACCCACAGAGGCACCTCCTTACCCCAAGTAATTCTGAGACTATCAGGAGTGTCCTCTGACTGGTGGGGCATATTATGTTCCCTCAAAATGGCATGTCCTGTCTCAGATCTCCTCTTCTTATCCAACTCTGTGAAGTTGTCAAGAGCAAGCTGTGAGCAACTACCTTTTTTCCCAGGAAAGGCCCGTTTTTAGAACTCTCTTGGCATTTGGCCTTCCTCACATCAGTAGGTACCAAGAAAGACTGATTCTGTCCTTGGTACATCCAAACAAGTGAGAACACTGGGACTGGGACTGGGACTGGCTCTGTGTGCCTGCCTTCCTGGATCCCAAGTTCAGAGAGTTCCATCAACAAGGAAGTGAGGTGAGGTCACTTCCTTCAGGAACTGAATGAGGTCACTGCCTTGGCAACCACTTTGTCCTAACAGTTGCTTCCAAGGGTCCCTTCAGATGCAGGCTGCTCCTACTACCTGTGACAGTTTCACAAGTTAGAATAGTATATCAACCATAGGCACCAGGAAACAACTCTCCACACAGGCCTGGTTTGTTCCATCTTCTCTACATTAAGAAGAGAGAGGCTGATTCAGACACAACCCTTCATCCTGACCAGGTTGTTTGCCATGGAAGATGACTTCTTCTCTCTCAGGTCCTTCATAGGTGCCTACATCTTCTCCAGGGATCATTTCTGCATAGACCTTTGAATTTCTCAGGAGGTGAAAGATCCCCTATATTCCTGTATTGTAAGACCAACTCTGTGCCTGCTCTTCTGTAAAGTTAGATTGAGGGTAGATGGTATGGTTAGGATTAATAACATGTTTGATTTGTGTTAGGAATCATTCTGCTGGATGAATAATGGTGTTGGGAACCTGAGATATTTTTAAGAATATAGAGGTGAAATATTGTAATGGTCAGGCGAGTATAGGAGGAAGAGATGACCAAGAGACTGTCTCATGCAACTACAAAGGGTTCATTGTGGGTCCAGCATGCTGGGGCTCAGAGCTCAGTTGAATAGAGCAGAGAGCCCTGAGAACAGCTTAAGCAGACCTTATGTACTTTTCTTGGAGAAGGCAGGGATGGAAGTTTATTGATGGGTCAGGGCGAGTAGGCCGTTTGCTTTCAACTGCGTGACTGAGCACATTCTGCAGTTTGGCAGTTGGGGACAGCACATTCTGGGAACAAGATTAGCAAACAGTTCTCAAGATTTCAACAGTGTTTTGTTAAGCGTACAGAAAAACAGGAAGTGACAAGTACCTATTTCATTAACCTTTCATTCCCCACTTCTTCTTCTGGTTACTTTTAATCATAAAAGTCATCACTGATGGGTGTTACATTTTATGTCTTCTAGTGTGGTATATTGTTGTCTGATTACCATAAGTTTAACTTGTCCAATTTGAGCTTGGAGAAAGGAAACTCCATGGTTTAGCCAACAGGGTCCTACAGTTCGCAATAATATGAGGATTATTAATGGACCAGCCAGGGCTGATGAAAGCATAGTTAACCAGACGGACTGTGTGAACCAAGACTCAAACCACCCTTTTTGGGCCTCTCTTTCTCGTTGACGCTCTTCAATGCGTTTTCTTTATTTACTCATAGATTCTTTTCAACTCCAGTGTGGCCGGCACAAAAACAACATTCTTCCCTCAATGCACTACAAAGTCCCCCTTCTCTCATGAAGAGGAGGTTTTATCGCTCGCCTGTTCTGTAAAACAGATTCATAGACAGAGGTTAAACATTCCTGTAAAGCTGTGATGGAGGTTTTATTATCTTTAAGTTTTGGTCTATTGCTGCTTCTAATTAGGGAATTGGTTGTGTCCTTTGGACTAGGGCATTGATTCCTGTGCCCACTCATGCAGCAACTCCTATTCCTAATAGGATGGCTAAAGTGAGAGATACAGGTTCCCAGCGGAACTGAGTTGCATGCCCTCCTATTTGATCTTTAAATGGACCTGCGTCATCATAGAGCACTCTGGGAAACATCTGCACCATTACATAATTAATCACATCTGTTGACTATTTCATGAAAACATAAACAATGTTTAAGTATATAGAATCTTTCTGTTATAGGGACGGACGAGGCAAAGCACCTAAGATAGCACTGAAGACAGGGAAGCAGTCCTATTTGGTTGCAAACGGATTTAGAGGGCATTGCTTCTGTTGTAATCAATTAATCCCCTGAACCCCAAGTTTAGGTAGTTTCATAATTTGTACCCAACATGTAAGGGAAGGGGCTCAGAAGTTCAAAGTCGGCAGAAGTTCACAAAAAGCTGTTTTTCTATCTTTTAATTTATCCTCTGTTCTGGGCAAGTTAACTTTTCAAGGACACCTGAAAGGGGGAGAGATTTTTTCTTTTTTTTTTTTCACCCTGCCAGCTGTTACCATGGAGCCTAGTTGGTAACTTCTTTATCTTAGAAATGTAGCCATCTCTGTGAAGCCCCCATTCAAGGCCAGAGGCCTTGTTCACATATTTTGTGAAAAACTAGTATGGGTGTGTCTAGCTCAGGAGTGCTGATTTTTTTTCGCCAGTTGCCAAGTAGACCAGGGTAACACAAAAAGAAGAAGTTTATCTACAGTGAACTCTTTTAAAGGAACTCTTTTGCTGAAAGTCCTAAAGTCAGCCATGGTGAAGACTTCTGGAGAAGGTCATTTAAGACTTTTCTGTGGGCCTGGTAGAGAGGGGGAAGACGTGGAAGGCAAGGCTAAGAGCAGTTTCATGGATCTGAGAATGAGGAAGTAGAAATGTAAAAGAATATTGGAAAAGGGGTTTGGGATTTTCCTAGCAACAAAAACTTGAGCAGTAGAACAGGTAGAGCAGAGGGGACGACGGGAGTGAATATCCCAAAAAGCATGTGAGGTATTTTAAATTCTTAGTCACCTGTTTACAGTGATGACAAAGCAACTTTAAAGGCCATTTTAATTACATCCTGGATAGGGGTCTGAGGGATCTCCTCAGCTGGTTTGAGCTTTGGGTTAGCTGGTAAGAGGACCTTATGGGACCCAGTGCGGGCACTGACAGGAGAAGAGAGGAGTGAGTGTGTGGAGGGGTAGCTCAGTACCGGATACTTCAGCAAGGGGGCAATTGTCTGAGAACCGGCAGAGGTTTTGATTTTTGATCTAGTAATTGGAGGGGAGAAATCAGGTTGCTGAGGTGGGAGTGCCAGCAGAGAGTCTGGAGCAGAAGGCTGAGTTTGAGGAACTATTGGAGAAGTATAGTTCAGGATGTGAGCAAAGGAGGGAAAAAACCTCCACATAGGGGAATCTCCTTTAACCCTTTTGAGCACTTGCAGAAGTTAAAAAGGTCATGCAGAATGTGAGGATCTGGAGACCCCTCTGGGGGTCACAGGTTTTGGTTGTCTAATTGGTAATATGGCCAATTCTGTGTATTGAATTTGATGAGCAGTTTGGGTTCCACCAGGCAGTCCCTGTATGCTAACATCCCCATGACTTACAGAAGAAGTCGGCTTTCCCCCCACACAGCCGTGGCTGTTTGTGGCTTTGATAGTCTTCCAGGCAAACATAGTAATCTAGGCTAGCCAACCTGCATCTGGCTCACGTGTCCCTACATCCATAATATTTGTTTTCTTTATCTATGATACGAAAGGGATTTAATGAAATTTTAGTGGGATCTGCTTTATCAGGGATATCCCAATAGGAAAAACCTATAGGCAGCTGACAAATGTTGAGATGACCAACAGGTCCCTATGTGGGCTGTTAGCGAGATAGACCATTCTTCTGGTCTATGAGGATTTGTGATCAGCCATTGCTGCTGAATTCGCTGATGAGGGTTAGGACTAGTGGTGGCCAAGGGGAGAGTCTATAGCCTTATACACATGCCAAATACACAATTTGAAAGGGTTACCAGTCATTTCCAGTTTCCAGCCAGAGTCTGGACAGGGCACAGGCTTGAGATGGAAGGCATGGATACAGGAAAGGATTCCGTCTACATTTACCGCTGTAGGTGTTATAAGTAGCACGTGGTATTTCCTTTCCAGCGGGGTTCCAGGGATGACACCTGATGTCATCTTATGTAGATGAAGTCTCTTACTTGACATCGATGTGGAGTCTCCTTGTCCCCAGGTTGGTAGGCCGTGGCCAGCTGTTTTAACAGGTATCGGAGAGTTCTTTCAAGAGCTTTAAGTGTGTCAAGCAAGGGGGTGTGGAAGGGATCCTTAGGTCTTAGAGTTGGGGTTAGGTCCCTTACTGGAGGAGGGGCAACATAGAGAATTTCACAGGGGGAGAGGTTACACAAAGAAACAGAGGGAGTATTTTTTAGATGATACAGTGCATAAGGCAGGAGTATAGTCCAATCTTTTAGCTGGTTTCTAAGCTTAATTTCATTAAGGTCTCTTTAATGATTCTATTTATTTTTTCTACCTGTCCTGAGCTCTGGGATCTATAAGCATAATGTAACTACCAATTAATCACCAGGGTACAGGTTAACCCATGACTTACCTGGGCCATGAACACCAGTGCATTGTCAGACCCTAATACCTTAGGCAGGCCGTATCTTGGAAAAATATCCTTCAGTATCATCTTGACCATGATTTGAGCCATTGTTTTTTTTTTTTTTTTTTTTTTTGGGGGGGGGGAAGGTTTCAATCCATCCTGAAAATGTATCTACAAAGACTAGGAGATATTTAAGTCCATACCTTGCTGGCTTAATTTCAGTAAAGTTCACTTCTGAAAATTTTTCTGGTCTGGTTCTTCGAAGGTGTTTTCCTGCAGGAAGCTTAAAAGGGTAAGCATTAACCAATTGATGGACCTGAGATGCTTTTGATACCCATTCAGTTATTTCCTTTCGCTGTGAGTCGGTTAGTAGAAAACTCTGTTCTTGATCTTTCAGGAATGCCTGCAATTTCTTTGAACCAAGGTGAGTGAGTTGATGTACATTTTCTACTGACATTGTTTAAGCCATGACTATAGGAGTTTTTACTGAAGGATTTAGAAATTCCACTTGGGGGCCTTCAGGGTTAAAAGTCATTATGGCCCAGAGTTTGGTGAGCAGATCTCCACCCATCAATGGGGCCGGGAACTCTGGGATTACTAGGAAGGAGTGATGGATTTTTCCTTTCCACAGGTCCATGTACCTCTTAGTTGTCCAAGCCCGATATTTACTGCCATTAGCCCCTTGAACTAGAGACCTTTTATTTGATAGAGGGCCCAATGGGGCCTTAAAGGCTGAGTATAATGCCCCTGTATCTACTTCAAAGTTTACTGGGGTCCCTTCAACTTCAAAAGTTATTTACTATAACTGTGAGTTGGTTAGTGGAGTTGGTTAGACTTCATCCACAATGAGTGCTCTTTTGGAGATGTTGGTTTTGGAATCACACAAGGGATCTTTCTTTAGATCCATCACGTGCTGAGAATCTAAGCCACAGCCTTACACAGGGCCAAAATGCTGATTCAGACACATCCCTTTCCAAAGCATTTAAGGAAAGAATCACAGGTGATGTCCACTCATTTCCATTTGAAAACTGTTTTCTTCAGGCTTCACAAAGGGGTGGCCTGAGGCAAAGACCTTCCTGACATTCAGGCCAACAATACAATAAGCAAGCAAAAGGCCCATTGCAGGGTTTCTCCACTGAGACTTTCCTGGTAACACTGATATCTGAGTTTTCTGAGATGCTCCCATTCCATTCAGCTGTCCAGTACATGGCCTTGTCAAAGATCTTGGAGGTTGTACATATCTGGGGCAAGATGAATCCTGGGAAGCTTTCTCCTAGACAGGAAACATCCATTGATGCATTCTCTTTTCTAATTTCTACAACCACAGACACAGTGGGATACACAGAAATAGAAAGAATCGCCTTGTCAAATGACTTACCAGAAACAGTTCACACCAAACCAAACAAACTGCCTTTCCTACCTATTCTCAGAACATGAGACAAAACCACAAACACACACCCACACCCAGAAAGGCACCTCCTTCCCCCAAGGAGGTCTGTGACTATACAGAGTGTTCTCTGACTGGTGGGCCATTCTATGTTTCACGGAATTGGACTATCTTGTCTCAGATCTAGTATCCTTGGTCAACTGTGTGAAGCTGACAGGAGCCAGCAGTGAGCCATTACCGGCTTTCTCAGGAAAGGCCCCTCTTCTGAGCTCTTCTGGCATTTGGTCATCTTCACATTAGTAGGCACCAAGAAAGACCGATTCTCACCTTGGTAAATCCAAACAAGTGAGACCACTGGGAGTGGGACTGGGACTGGCTGTGGGTGCCTGCCTTCCTGGATTCCAAGTTCAGAGACTTCCAAAAACAAGGAAGTGAGGTGAGGTCACTTCCTCCTGAAATGAATGAGGTCACTGACTTGGCAACCACTTTGTGCTAACAGTTTCTTCTTATGGTCCCTTGAGACGGAGGCTGCCCCTACTTCATGTGACACTTTCACAAGTTAGAATGGTATATAAACCATAGGCACCTGGGAAGAGCTCTCCACAAAGGCCTGGTTTGGTCCATCTTCTCTACATTAAAAAGAGAGAGGCTGATTCAGACACAAACCTGTATCCTGACCAGGTTGTTTGCTATGGAAGATGACTTTCACTTTCAAAAGTCCTTCATAGCTGCATACATCTTCTCCAGGGATTATTTCTGCATGTATCTTTGAGGTTCTCAGCAGGTGGAAAATCCCCTACATTCCTGTATTGTAAGACCAACACTTTCCCTGCTCTTCTGCAATGTTAGATTGAGGGAACAGTGTATGGTTAGGGTTAAAAACATGTTCGATTTGTGTTAGGAATAATTCTGCAGGATGATTAATGGTATTGGAAACCTGCCATATTTACAAGAATATATAGGTGAAATGTAAGTATGAAAACAGGAATCCTGGTAAGATTTGAAGCTCAGAAGGGCATTGGGCCCTTGATTGGGAGACTTAGTTTTGCATTATGTTCTGCACACATGCCTCAGCTGAATCGATATAAAATGGCATAGGACCTTTTTTCTTGGATGATTGAATGTCGAAGAGAACATCCAGTCAAAAAGGGATAGTAGGTAGGATTAAGAAGATAGTCAGTAGGTTTAGAAAAAAGCGTGAGTATAGGATTCGGACCAAATATTTTTAGCAATAGGGTTTTGGTTAGAAAGTGAATGTCAATGTAAGCACATGTAAAGAATGAGTTACAATAATGAGCTGGGGAAAATATGTAGGAAAACAGATATCAATAGAGACATTATGAAATGAGACAAAGTATAAAGTGAGTAATAGGATTAGACATTTTCAACAGGCTTGAGTTTGAATATATAATCTTAGGAAAAAACAAATATGTAATCACCAATAGGATTTTCATTTGAGCACATTAGGCAACCTGGACATGGATGTTTTTAGTAATCCATGTTCAATTTCCGTTTAGGTTTGGTACAATCATAAGTGTGACGTTTGTGTTTTTTGTGTCCTGAATATTACTGTGATAAAATGTATATGTAGATCAGGTGACATGGGTATTTCTTCCACCATTTCTGGGAGCAATATGTTGAAGATGTATTAATTAGTACTGGAGTTCAATGAGGTGTATCCTGTGTCTATGAATATAGAGATAATGCATGAATAGACGATATTGTGAATAAATAATATAACTGATTCCACTTTAAATAGTGGATTGAATTAATATCTGAAAATATATAGGAAATCTTATATTGATAAACAATCATTCATTCCAACCGGTTATACATCTAATTTTAATATTAGGTTTATGGTTTATCATGAAGAGTGTGTGGGCTTTGTTTCAAAATTGATTATGGAAATCAAATATAATGTGTTTGGAAAGAAGTCTCATGAAAAGACCAGTTAAGAAACCTGGAGGAATACATGTGTTTTGAAGCAGTAAGTGATGGAAAGTGAAACAAATGCCTATAAATTTGTGAACTTGTGGATGAAATATATATCCTATGATGTGCATAAACTGAAGAAATAATAATGTACCAGTGTTGTAAAAAAATGAACGTCAAAATACACATTATGTCCCATACAAATCTACAGGCAATGATGTTTAAGTGGGTCAGTTACTGTAGAAATATTAGGATTTGTATGCAACATTAACTGAAGTTAGTTTTCAGTACTAGAAAACAAATATGTATTTCAGGTGGATGAATATTTCTGAGAATAATCTTGTAAAAAGTTGATTATAAATCCACATACATGAACATGAATGAATTCAGGGAGTTAATGTAAGACACATATATTTCATATTTTGAAAAATCTGGAGAGTGTGTATATATATATACACAGACATTAAAATGTAGCAATATTTATGCCTATCGAAATTCATCATTAAATATATATCATCAACAGATGCAAAAGTATTTATTTTAGTAAACATGGATTTATGTATAATGTTTTTCAACTAGGAAGCTCACCCATAGTTTGAATTTTCAGTTCCAAAATCGTTTTGGAGGAGTGATCTCTTCTCAAAATTTGTATCTTCCTAGTAACTGTAACCTCAAAAGTATGTATGTGTGATACCAGGTAGGATTCTATATGTGCATATAAAATTACATGTGCTGAATAGGCTACAGAGAAAGGGAGACAGGAATTCACATATTTGTTTACTTTAAAACACATTGAGAACTATTTAAACAAAAAATTTACTGGATTTATAACACCAACCCTTTATCATCCAAAAGACTAGTCCAACTGTACACCATTCCTCCTCTGAACTGCTTGTATTTCTATTCTGTTTGGGTTATTTTTCTCCATCATAATGGTTTAGTAGTCAGAGTCTAGTCAGCTATTGTTTAGTGTCAGGGATTCAGTATTTCGAATGGAAAATTAGATAATGAATCCAATGTGTATGCAAATATGTGCTACACAAAATTTTTCCACTCTCATCCAGAATAATGCCTTCATATTACTTCGGCCCCAAGTAAGACACAATTAGAGGAGAAGAGTTAGAAAATCTGTGAATACCTATCAGGAATGCAAAATCCTAAGGAGTTCACAACCTTGGAGGTGGTAGGGGAGTTTCCAAAAATAAGGGACAGGGTTGATAGATCCAACCTGATCTTTCATTAAAATTGGGGGCCATCTTGCCACAAAGCCATGAAAAGATAATTTTGGCTTTACTATAAATTAGCGCAAATTCTGAACCTGCTTGGAATGCCTACCAGTGCCTTGAACTCACCCATGTCTGGATCTCTGACCAGATAGCAGCGCTCTCTAAAACTTTAATGATACCTCATAAATATTTTTCTTTCCCTGGCCAGACAACGTGTCTCTGAGGCTCTAATGGTCCTCATAAATTCTGATGCTAGGGCCAGCAAAAAAAAAAAAATGTAATATACCATTAGTGTGATGCTTGTCAAAGTTCTCTTATCTGTAACCCCCCTTTTGTGTATCTTTCTGGGCTACATATCTGGGCTGTAGGAAAGTTTGGTTGCTGTCTTGTTCCCGCCATTTTGGGAGGGAGAGGCAGCCTGGCCGGTTGAAATAATAAGCTTGCCTTAATTTGATTTTAATTGGAGTCAGTGGTCTTTTCTTGCATTCTGGTCTTACATTTTGGAGTTCCAAAGCGAGATAACCCTGCCCGACCAGATCACAAGACCAGACTGTGGAAATTCTGAAGCTGGCCTGCCCTCTAGGGCTCCACACTGGAGAGCCACTCTAGGGGGTGTGCAACTTAAGACGTTCCAAGGCCTTGGATTGAGCCTTCAGTCCGTGGAGCACTGCAGAGAACCAAAGCACTAAAACTATTAGCAAGCTCCTGGTAGAGGAGGCCTCCATAGGTAAGTGACGCCTTTATAACATCTGCTATCCAGTTAAGGGAGAGTACTTCTGATGACAGGGAGGTGGCCTGGGTAGGCTAACATATACCCCTCTCCGGGACAGGAATGAGAATGGTTCTGTCCTCTGTTCTGTTCTGTAGGGAATTGCTCTTTAAATTTAAGCTCACAAGGTTTTCTAGGTGTTCAAAAATCTAATAAAATATTAATGTCTACAAAAGGTCTAATATGCCTTTGTTCAAGGACTTTTCCTTCAACAACAAAAAAAATGGTTTACAATTTTCAATACAATTGTCTAATATTTTAATAAATAAGTAAAGTAAATTTCATATGGGATTACTCATTCATGAGTAGTTTTGTTTGATATCTGATTGATTTACTAAGGTCTGTATAAGTTTGTACTAAAGTGTGTATAAGATTGTAAAATTCAGTCATGTGTTAAAGAGACAAAAATTTCTGAAAACATAAGTTTACCCATAAAACTGTGTTATTAAGTTTTATTTTTTTCTAGAGCAAACAACCATAAAAATTAAACAACTGAATAAATAAGAACTGTTATTTTAGAGAACTGTACTGCCATTTCTTTAAAAGCTAAACTTGGTTAATGTAGAAACATCAATGTAATTGTGTTGCTGTCAATGTGCTCATATCTTCCAGGTATACAAGTCTGTAAGGTAGAAACTTGAAAAGAGCATTATATCAATCTGTTGTTCTAAATTTATATGGTAAAAAAAATATATTGGGGATTTATTTACCTGTTATCAATAAGATATGTAAAGTTTTATGTTACTTTTTACATTGGGGAACCATTTAAATGTATTTTTAAGTTATTGAGAGCCTAATCTATGTAAAGGTTAAAAACTTTCAGCCTTTCTTTAATTCATGTTTTAAATCTGATATCATACGGTGTTAGCAAATGTTCATGTGACCTGACACAATTTATGTAAACTTTGTAAAATGATATTTAAAAAACAAAGATCACCTTTAGATCTAAAACACTAAAAATTCATATAGAGCCCTGCCTTAACTGAAATAAGGCTGTGTGTCCCATCTTACAACATGTGAGAATGACTACGAAAGCAGTAGGTCAGATTTTATTTCATTTAAAGTTATGTTCAAAAGTTTGTTTGGTTTTTGATTTGTGTCAAGATTACTAGGATTTAAACAGGGGATATAGTGTATAACTCAGCCAAAAAATTTAGGGTAGCTGTTACACGAACTAAGTATTTTTACTCTTGTTAAAAATTTTTATTTTGTAATTTTCTTATAAGTGATCTAAAGATTCTCTGTTAGTGTTTTACAGAAGTGTTGCTTTAAGAACACAAGATGGGTTAATTTAAGATAATAAGTCATCACCTATAAGACAGAATAATACAGATCCCAATTAATTAAAAGATAAATAATTATAAAGTTATAGACATTAAATCCCAGTACTTGTAATATAAGGCTGTTAAAATTTATTTGCTGGATGTTTCAGATTAGGATTTAATTAAAGTTAAATGAAAAGGGCCAAGAAAACCAATATTTGGCTCTTGCCCTCTGAGTCAGTCTGAATCCAGGGAACAGGGGACTTCTCTAAAGAGCTTTGCAACTCTGGGCCAAATAACCTCCAGAACAGGAAAAATAATGAGACCACTGGAGAACATAAAGCCAATGAGTGCATTTGCCATGAAGAGGAGAGTTATCAGAGAAGGGAGACATTCTTATGCTTCTGAGGGAAACCACACGGTCAAGCAAGACCTGGACCCACCTAGCGAAAATGGCACTATCAGAACTGAGAAGCTGCTCTCAAGTTTCCCCAGAATTGACTCCCATAAAAGCTCAGCTGACTGTGAAAAATAGATAGAAACAGAAGTCAGTTTGACTGTTTCATCTTAAACAGTTAGCAAAGACAGTTAAAACGAAAATACAGCCATTCCTGGGCATTTTAATTAATAATCATCATCATCATCATAATAATAATAATAATAATAATAATAATAATAATAAAATTTTAAGGTATACAATTTATGGTAGCCTACCAAAATAAGTAAGACTGGAAACTAAAAGAAGGATTCTCAGACAGGAATGCCTGATAACTATAAAAAAAGACTATCAAGAGGAGCTGCCAGAGGCAGATTTTTTAGGTTAAGACCTACTTATATTCCTAACCTAAACAGGTAGTCTTCGTGTCTGCTAGTACGATTATCCAGCCCTGAGTAACAGAAGTGAAGATTTCTCTATTAGACACAAAGGTCATACTAGTAAAAGGATTTTGCAAGATCAGATGACATGAAATTATTACACTGTATCTAATGGGGAAGGACAACTCTAACACTAAAAATAAAAGGTTACGTTGACAGTCCAGATAACTGGGGAAACTAAAGTCTGGTGAGGGAACCTCAATACAGCGACATGTTCCAACTGCTGCAACATTTATTCAGTACTCATGGTTTTTGTTTCTCTCAACTTTCAGGGCAGCTGAACAATAGGTAATCTAAAGGCCCAAAGCAGGGTTTCTCCACTGAGACTTTCATGGTCACACTGATATCTGAGTTTTCTGACATGGTCGCCATTCCTTTCAGCTATTCAGTACATGGCCATGTCACAGAGATTGGAGGTGGTACATACCTTGGACACAAAACCATGAGCCTATTTTACAGAGTGGCCAGAATTCAGAAAGAAAACAGGAACTTAGGAAGATAGCAGGTGTTGCCCATCGATAAGGCAAGCTGCAGTACATTCATAAATTGGGCAGGATGAATGCTGGGAAGCTTTCTACTAGACAGGACACATCCAATGATGCATCCTCTTTTCTAATATCTACAACCACGGACACAGTGGGTTACACAGACATAGAAACACTCGCCTTGTCAAATGACTTAGTAAAAGCTGTTCACTCCAAACCAAGTAAACCGCCTTTCCTACCTATTCTCAGAATATGAGACAAAACCACAAACCCACACCCACACCCACAAAGACACCTCCTTCCCCCAAGTATGTCTGTGACTATCCGGAGTTTACTCTGAGTGGTGGACCATGCTATGTTCACCAGAAATGGCCTGTCCTATCTCAGATCTGGTCTCTTTGGCCACCTCTCTGAAATTGTCAGAAGTGAGCACTGAGCCACTACCTGCTTTCTCAGAAAAGGACCCTCTTCAGAGCTTTCCTCGCATTTGGCCATCCTCACATCAGTAGGTACCAAAAAAGACTGACCCTGTCCTCGGTAAATCCAAACAAGTGAGACCAATGGGACTTGGATTGGGACTGCTTTTGGTTGCCTGGCTTCCCGAATCCCAAGTTCAGAGAATTCCATCACCAAGGAAGTGAGGTGAGGTCACTTCCTTCCTGAACTGAATGAGGTCACTGCCTTGGCAACCAGTTTGTCCTAACAGTTGCTTCCAAGGGTCCCATGAGATGGAGGCTTCCCCTACTCTCTGTGACACTTTCACAAGTTAGAATGATAAATCAAACATAGGCACCCAGGAACAGCTCTCCATAATTGCCTGCTTTGGTCCATCTTCTCTACATTAAGATCAGAGAGGATGATTCAGACACAACCCTTCATCCTGACCAGGTTGCTTTCCATGGTAGATGACTTTTGCTCTCTCAGGTCCTTCATAGCTGCCTATATCTTCTCCAGGGATCATTTCTGCAAGGACCTTTGTGGTTTTTAGCAGGTTAAAGATCCCCTACATTCCTGTATTTTAAGACCAACTCTGTCCCTGCTCTTCTGTAATGTAAGATTGAGGGAACAGTGTATGCTTAGGGTTAATAACAGATTCAATTTCAGTTAGGAATCATTCTACAGGATGAATAAAGGTATTGGGATCCTGCAATATTTACAACAATATATAGGTGAAATATAATTATGAAAACAGAAATCTAAGTAAGATTTGAAGCCCAGAAGGTCATTGGGCCCTTGATTGGTATACTTAGCTTTGAATTACTTTCTGCACAGATGTCTCAGATAAATCGATATACAATGGCATAGTATCTTGTACCTGGGATGATGGAATGTAGAAGAGAACATCCAGTCAAAAAGTGATAGAAGTTAGGATTAGGAAGATATTCGGTAGGTTTAGGAAAAAGGGAATAATAGATTTGGAACAAATGTTCTTTAGCAATAGGGTTTCGGTTAGAGGGTCAATGTAAGTGTCACCACATGTGAAGATTCAGTCACAATGATGAACTGGGGAAAATATCTAGGAAAGAAGATATCAATTGAGACATTACAAAATCAGGCAAAGTATAAAGTGAGTGACAGGATTAGACTTTTTCAAAAGGGTTGAGTTTGATTATATAATCTTTGGAAGAAACAAATATGTAGTCACCAATAGGATTTTCATTTGAGCACATTAGGCAACCTGGACATGGATGTTTTTAGTAATCCATGTTCAATTTCCGTTTAGGTTTGGTACAATCATAAGTGTGACGTTTGTGTTTTTTGTGTCCTGAATATTACTGTGATAAAATGTATATGTAGATCAGGTGACATGGGTATTTCTTCCACCATTTCTGGGAGCAATATGTTGAAGATGTATTAATTAGTACTGGAGTTCAATGAGGTGTATCCTGTGTCTATGAATATAGAGATAATGCATGAATAGACAATACTGTGAATAAATAATATAACTGATTCCACTTTAAATAATGGATTGAATTAATATCTGAAAATATATACGAAATCTTATATTGATATGCATTCATTCATTTCAACCAGTTGTACATCTAATGTTAACATTAGGGTTATGGATTATCATGAAGGGTGTGTGAGTTTTGCTTCAAAAGTGATTATGGAAATCGAAAATAAAGTGTTTGGAAAGAAGTCTCATTGAAAGACCCGTCAAGAAACCTGGAGGAATACATGTGTTCTAAAACAGGAAGTGATTGAAAGTGAAACAAATGCCTATAATTTGCGAACTTGTGGATGAAATATATATCCTATGATGTGCATAAACTGAAGAAATTGTAAAGTACCAGTGTTAAATAAAAATGAATGTCAAAAGTCACATCATATCCCATAGGAATCTACTTGCATTGATGTTAAACAGGATGAGTTACTGTAGAAATATTAGGATTTGTATGCACCATTCACTGAAGTTAGTTGTCAGTACTAGGAAACAATATGTATTTCGGGTTGATGAATATTTTTGAGAATAATCTTGTGAAATATTGATTATAAATCCACATACATGAGCATCAATGAATTGATAGAGTGTACAGTAAGACACATATATTTTATATTTTGAAAAATCTGGAGTGTGTGTGTGTGTGTGTATATATGTATATATATATACATATAACACAGAGACATTAAAAAGTAGCAATACATATGACAATCAAAATTTGTTGTGAAATATATATCATCCACATATATTTGGATATACATATAACACACAGACATTAAAAAGTAGCAATATATATGACAATCGAAATTTGTTGTGAAATATATATCATCCACAGGTCCAAATATATTTATTTTACTCAACATGATTTATGTATAATGTTGTTCAACTAGGAAATTCACGAATAGTTTGAATTTTCAGTTCCAACAGCGTTTAGTAGGAGTGATCTCTGCTAACAATTTGTATCTGCCAAATCAGCCATCTCAAAAGAATGTACATGTGATACCAGGTAGGAATCTATATGTGCATATGAAATTACATGTGCTGAATAGGCTACAGAGAAAGGGAGACAGGATTTTTTTTATTTGTCAAATTAAAAACACATGGAGAACTATTTCAACAAAAATTGACAAGTTTTACAACAGCTACACTTTATCATGCGAAAGGCAATTCCAACTGTACACCATGCCTCTTCTGAACTGCTTGCATTTCCAATCTGTTTGGGTTATTTTTCTCCATCATATTAGGATTAGTAGTCAGAGTCTAGTAGGGTTTGGGGTAGTGTCAGGGATAAAGTACTTCCAAAGGAAAATTAGAAAAAGAATTCAATGAGTAGGCTAATATGTGCTACAAAAAATCCTCCCACACTCATCCAGAACAAAGCCTTGACATAACCATTACCCCAAGTATGACACAATTAGAAGAGAAGAGTTTGAAAATCCGTGATTATATATCTGGAATGGAACATGCTCAGGAGTTTACAAACTTGGAGGTGGTAGAGGAGATTCCAAAAGTAAGGGACAGGGTAAACACGCCACAAACATGGAGCTCTGGTGGAATAAAGACTTATTGAGAAACAGCCTCTGAGTTTGGACACATGAAATATATGTTGTTGTCAGGAGCTTTAGCTTCCTTTGTAGTGAGACCATCAAAGCTGGGTCTGCATCTATGTGACCTGGAGGAAGTGGTTTCTTATTTTCCAATGACCATGAGGCAGCAGTGCTGAATTCTATCTTTTTAGGTCAACTGTGGCCATTGGGGACTAAGTGTCTCCCCCCCTGTGGACGGTGAAGTCATTTGGTCATCCTCCATTTTTCCTGGTGTTTCTTGCAGCTGCACTGGGAGTTTGGTATTTGCTTCACGAAATACAAGGAATTCAACTGGGACACAGGGCTGGAGGGAGTTCTGTCACGTGTGGTGAAACAGGGTCAGCAAGAGAATTCACCAACTAGGCTTCTATCCTATATAGCTTGCCCCCTTGACTATAGCAACCTGATTCTGAACATTGCCCTGAAACCTCTCCATATAACAAAATGCCTTTACTTATAAGGGTCTGTTGGCTGCACCATGTCAGTCACAAGCCATTTTGAAGACAATGGCAGATCCACATGGCCCCACCGGAGATGTTTTATCACACTCCTGCCCACCACTCCTCTAGGCCCACTACTCAGAAGGCACCAAGTTACTGGCATCTCTGTTCTACACCATTTTCATGGAACCCAGTCAATCAAGGCACTGTGTGGTACACTCATGATCAGAAACAGGACATCCAAAGATTCTCCAGTGCCACCTGTTCATGGGAATTTCAAAAATTTCATGGTATTTATCAGGAAACATTAAATGGTGAGGAAGCTCATTTCATAGAAAGCTGTGGAGAATTATCACAGGAAAGACTTCCCAAAGAGTGGCCAAAATGTCACATGAAGCCATGCCCATTGAGGTTTACAATGTGAGGTCCATGTGTGTTTTGCCTCTCAACTCTGGCTGTCAAGTTTTTCAGAATAAAATCATGTGATATCCTAGCTGAAATTCCTAGTGCTCTGTGGAAAGCAAACCTGGCCCTAGATCAGTTTCCAAGGGCAACTCTTATCCGTGGCCTCCTAAAATCCCAAAACAGTTCATGGCAATATTTCTCTGATGTCATTTCCTGAACTCAGTATCTAAGGGGAATCACACCAGAGTTCAAGCCAATGTGGACCCAGTCATCTCTTCCAACTGTCACACAAATAACCAAAATTAAAACCAAAACACTCCCACATGGCCCTCATCTTCTTCCATATAGGCACTCATCATAAACTCCGGTTGGTGGTTTCCATGAGGGACACAGCTCAAGACAGTGTCAAAAATATGCTCCCTTGCCACTCATTTGCCTAAAGTCAGAGTGGCCTGGACACACTTCCGGTGAACCAGGAGTGATCAAATAGGCCTGCCATTAATACTGCTCTGCTTGTCCAATTTGAGGCCTACTGACTGTCAGGTATAAATTCTTTATGCGATTTGGAGTAATGAGAAAACCCAAGAACTTCTGCATGGCTTTGAAGAACTCATTTGACCCAAAGGATCCCTATTCTCACTTGATAGAGGTCAGGAACCTAACAGAGGAAGGCAAGAGACTTCATCCACAATCACTGATCTTTTTGCCATTGTGGTTTTGGATGCACATATGGGATCTTTCTTTAGATAAATTAGGTGCTGAGAATCTAAGCCACAGCCTCACACAGGGTGAAGAGGCTGATTGAGACACATCCTTTTCCAAAGCATTTAATCAAAGAAACACAGGTGATGCCTATTCATTTCCATTTGAAAACTGTTTTCTTCAGGATTCAAAAAAGGGTGGCCTGAGGCAAAGACCTTCCTGACATTCAGGGCAACAGAACATTAGGTAAGCAAAAGGCCTAAAGCAGAGTGGCCAGAATTCAGGAAGAAAACAGGAACTTAGGAAGGTAGCAGGTGATGCACATCAATAAGGCTAGTAACACTCTATTCATAAATTGGGCAGGATGAACGCTGGAAAGCTGTCTACTAGACAGGAAACAATCATTGATGCATTCTCTTTTTTAATGTCTGCATCCACAGACACAGTGTGATACACAGATATAGAAACACTCCCCTTGTCAAATGACATTCTAGAAGCAGTCTAGTCCAAACCAAACAAACCGCCTTTCCTACCTATTCTCAGACCATGAGACATAACCACAAACACACACCCACACCCACAAAGGCACCTCCTTCCAGCAAGTAGGTCTGTGACTAACTGGAGTGTCCTCTGACTGACAGACTTTCCCTGAAATGTCCTGTCCTGTCTCAGATCGGGTTTTTTGGGCAAGTCTCCGAAGTTGTCAGTAGCCAGTGCTGAGCCACTACCATCTTTTTCAGGACAGGCCCCTCTTCAGAGCTTTCATGGCATTTGCCGATCCTCACATTAGAAGGTACCAAGAATGACTGACCCTATCCTTGTTAATTCCAATCAAGTGAGCACACTGAAACTGGGACTGGGACTGGCTCTGGATGCCTGGCTTCCTGGATCCCATGTTCAGAGAGTTAAATCAACAAGAAAATGAGGTGAGGTCACTTCTTTCAGGAACTGAATGAGATCACTGCTTTGGTAACCATATGTCCTAACAGTTGCTTCCAAGAGTCCCATGCGATGGAGGCTGCCCCTATTTCCTGTGACACATTAACAAGTTAGAATGGTATATCAACCATAGGCACCCTGTAAGAGCTCTCAACACAGGCCTGGATTGGTCCACCTTCTCTACATTGAGAAGAGAGTGCCTCATTCAGACAATCCACATCAAGTTGTTTGCCATGGGTGATGACTTTTGCCCTCTCAGATCCTTCATAGCTGAATACATCTTCTCCAGGGATCATTTCTGCATGGACCTATGAGGTTCTCAGCAGGTGGAAGATCCCCTACATTCCTGTATTTTAAGACCAACTCTGTCCCTGCTCTTTTGTAAAGTTAGATTGAGGAAACAGTGTATGGTTAGTATTAATAACATGTTCAATTTGGATTAGGAATCATTCTGCTGGATTAATAATGGTATAGGGAACCTGCGATATTTATAAGAATATACAGGAGAAATATACGTATGAAAACAGAAATCTAGGTATGATTTGAAGCCCAGAAGGGAATTGGGCCCTTGATGGGGATACTTAGCTTTGAATTACTTTCTGCACAGTTGTCTCAGATAAATCGACATACAATGGTATAGGACCATTTACCTTGGATGATTGAATGTAGTGAAAGAGGAAGAGTCGGCAGGATTAGGAAGGTAATCGGTATATTTTGAAAGAAGAGTGAGTATAGGATTTGGACCAAAAGTTCTTTAGAAATAGGGTTTCTTGTAGAGTATGACTGTAAATGTCAGCACATGTGAAGAGTCAGTCACAATGATGAACTGGTGAAAATATGTAGGAAAGCAGATATCAATAGAGACATTAGGAAATCAGGCAAAGTATAAAGTGAGTGATTGGATTAGACAATTTCAACATGCTTGAGAGAATATATAATCTTAGGAAGAAACGAATATGTAATTACCAATAGGATTGACATTAGAGAGCATTAGGCAAACTGAACGTGGATGTTTTTAGTAATCCCTGCTCACTTTCCATTTAGATTTTGGTAGAAGCATAAGTGTGACCTTTGGTTTTTGTGTCCAGAATATTACTGTGATAAAATATATTTGTAGATAAGGTGACATGAGTATTTCTTCCACCAGTTCTCAGAGCAATATTTTGAAGACTTATAAATTAGTATTCGGGATACAAATAAGTTTACCCTGTATCTATGAATACAGAGATAAAGCATTAATAAATCATAATGTGAATAAATAATATAACTAGTTCCAATTTTAAATAATGGATTTAATTGATATCTGAAAATATACAGGAAATCTTATATTGATATACATACATTCATTCCAACGAGTTAAACATCTAATGGTAATATTAGGGTTATGGTTTATCAGGAAGAGTGTGTGAGTTTTGCTATTGTGGGTGAAGGAAAACGCGAGCCAGATGCAGGTTGGCTAGCCTAGATTACTATGTTTACCCGGCAGTTATCAAAGCCACAAAAGCCAAGGCTGTGTGAGGAAAAAACCGACTTCTTCTGTGAGTCATAGGGATGTGAGCATATAGGGGCTGCCTAGAGGAACCCAAACTTTTCATCAAATTCAGTACACAGCATTGGCCATATTACCAATTAACAACCAAAACCGATGGCCCCCAGGGGGGTCTCTATAACCTCAAATTCTGTGTGACCTTTTTAACTGCGGCAAGTGCTCAATAGCGTGGAAGGAAATTCCCCTATGTGGAGGCCTTTTTCCTCCTTCACTCAAATCCTGAACTATACATCTCCAATAGATCCTCACACTCTGCCAACTACTCCAGATGCTCTGCTGTCAATCCCACCTCAGCAACCTGATTTCTCCTCTCCAATTACTAGATCAAATACCCAAACCACCGCTGGTTCTCAGACAATTGCCCCCTTGCTGAGGTAGCAGGTACTGAGATACCCCTCTTCCCACTCACTCCTCTCTTCTCCTGTCAGTGTCCGCACCGGGTCCCAACAGGTCCTTTTACCAGCTAACCCAAAGCTCAAACAGGCAGAGGAGAGCCCTTAGACCCCTATCCAAGATGTAATGAAAATGACCTTTAAAGTTGCTTTGTCAACACTGAAAACAGGTTACTAAGAATTTGAAGTCCCTCACAGGCTTTTTGAGATACTCACTCCCATCTTCGCCTCTGGTCTATCTGTTCTACTGCTCAACTTTTTGATGCTAGGAAAATCCCAAAGCCCTTTCCCATTATTCTTTTACATCTCTTCTTCCTCATTCTCAGATCCACGGAGCTGCTCTCACCACCCGCCTTTCACGTCTTCCCCCTCTGTACCAGGACCACAGAAAATTCTTAACTGACCTTCTCCAGAAGTCTTCACCATGGCTGAATTTAGGACTTTTAGCAAAAGAGTCCCAATGAAGGAGTTCAATGTAGATAAACTTCCTCTTTTCTTGTTGCCCTGTTCTACGTACCATGAGCTGGAAAAATCAGCTCTGCTATGCTAGACACCCCTTTACTAGTTTTTCACAAAATATGTGAACAAGGCCTCTGGCCTTGAGCTGGATCTTCACAGAGATGGCTACATTTCTAAGATAAAGAAGTTACCAACTGGGCTCCATGGTAATAGCTGGCAGGGAGAAAAAAAAAAGAGAAGACAAAATCTCTCCCCCTCCCAAGTGTCCTTAAAAACTAAACTTGCATAGAACAGAGGAAATAAAACAGAAAAAAAAAACATCTTTTTGTGAACTTCTGCAGACTGTGAACTTCTGAGCCACTTTACCTACATGTTGGGTACAAAATTCTGAAACTACCTAAACTTGGGGTTCAGCGGATTAATTGATTACAACAGAAGCAATGCCCTCTAAATCCGTTTGCAACCAAATAGGATTGTTTCCCTAGCTTCGGTGCTATCTTAGGTGCCTTGCCTTGTCTGTCCCTACAAAAGTGTAATTCTATATACTTAAACATTGTTAATGGGTTCATAAAATGGTCAACAGATGTGATTAATTATGTAATGGTGCAGATGATTCCCAGAGTGCTCTATCATTAAACAGGTTCATTTAAAAATCAAATAGGGGGGCAAAAAACTCGGTTCCGCTGGAAAGCTGTATTCCTCACTTTAGCCATCCTATTCGGAATAGGAGTTGCTGCAGGGTTGGGCACAGGAACCACTGCCCTAGTCCATGGGACACAACAAATAACCCAATGACAAGTACCAATAGACCAAAACATAAAGATATTAAAAACCTCCATCACAGCTTTGCAGGAATCTTTAACCTCGCTCTCTGAAGTAGTTTTACAGAACAGGCGACATTTGGACCTTCTTTTCATGAGAGAAGGGGCCTTTGTGCTGCATTAAGGGAAGAATATTGTTTTTATGCTGACGATACTGGAGTTGTAAAAGAATCTATGAGTAAATTAAAAAAAAACGCCTTGAAGAGTGTCAACGAGAGACAGAGGCCCAAAAAGGGTGGTTTGAGTCTTGGTACACACAGTCCCCGTGGGTAACTACACTTTTATCAGCCTTGGCCGGTCCTTTAATAATCTTCATATTATTGCTAACTGTAGGGCCCTGTATGCTCAACCATGTAGTTTCTTTTCTCCAAGCTCAAATTGGACAAGTTAAACTTATGGTAATCAGACAACAATGTTTCCGACTAGCAGACATGAATTGTGACACCCCCCAATGATCACTTTTATGATTAAATGTAACCAGAACAAGAAGTGGGGAATGAAAGGATAATAAAATAGGTACTTGTCAATTTCTGTTTTTCTGTATGCTTAACAAAACACTGTTGAAATCTTGAGAACTGTTTGCTTATCTTGTTCCCCAAATGTACTGTCCCCAATTGCCAAACTGCAGAATGTACTCCCTCACACATTTGCAAACAAACCGCCCACTTGCCATGATCCATCAATAAATTTCACTCCCTGCCCTCTCTAAGGAAAGTATATAAGCTCTGCTTAAGCTGTTCTCAGGGCTCTCTGCTAAATTCAAGTGAGCTCTGAGCCACAGCATGCTGGACCCCCAATAAACACTTTGCTGTTGCATGTGACAGTCTCTTGGTGGTCTCTTACTCCAACGCTCGACCAACCTTTACATTGATACAATCATAAGTGTGACCTTTGCTTTTTGTGTCCAGAATATTACTGTGATAAAATGTATACATAGGTCAGGTGACATGAGTATTTCTTCCACCATTTCAAGGAGGAATATTTTGAAGACATGTAAATTAGTATTGGGGGTATAAAGAGGTGTACCCTGTGTCTATGAATATAGAGATAATGCATGAATAGACAATATTGTGTATAAATAATATAACTGGTTCCACATTAAATAATGGATTGAATTGATATCTGAAAATATATAAGAAATCATATATTGATATACAATCATTCATTCTAACCAGTTATACATCTAATCGTAATATTAGGGTTATGGTTCATCATGTAGGGTGTGTGAGATTTGCTTCAAAAGTACTTATGGATATCAAAAATAATGTGTTTGGAAAGAAGTCTCATGAAAAGACCAGTCAAGAAACATGAAGAAATATATGTGTACTGAAGTAGAAAGTGATTGAAAGTGAAACAAATGCCTATAAATTTGCAAACTTGTGGATGAAATCTATATCCAATGATATGCATAAACTAAAGAAATTGTAATGCACCAGTGTTGAAAAAAATTAACATCAAAATACACATCATGTTCCATAGGAGTCTACTTGCATTGATGTTAAACTTGGTCAGTTACTGAAGAAATATTAGCATTTGTATACACCATTCACTGAAGTTAGTTTTCAGTAGTAGGAAACAAATATGTATTTCAGGTGGATGAATATTTCTGAGAATAATCTTGTGAAAAGATAATTATAAATCCACATACATGAATATGAATGAATTTAGGAAATGTATAATAAGACAGATATATTTCATATTTTGAAAAATCTGGATAGTATATATATATATATATATATATATATATATATATATATATATAGATATATATATAGATAGATAGATATAGATATTAAAAATTAGCACTATATGCCAATTGAAATTCACCATGAAATATATATCATTCACAGATCAAAAATATTCATTTTACTGAACATGGATTTATATATAATGTTGTTCAGCTAGGAAACTCACCCATAGGTTGAATTTTCAGTTCCATCAGCATTTAGGAGGAGTGATCTCTTCTCACAATTTGTATCTGCCAAGTCAGCAACCACAAAAGAGTGTACGTGTGGTACCAAGTAGGATTGTATATGTGCTTATAAAAATACATATGCTGAATAGGCTACAGCGAAAGGGAGACAGGAATTCACATATTGGTTAACTTCAAAAACAACTGGAGAACTATTTCAACAAAAAATTGACTAGATTTATAACTCCTACCCTATACAGTGCATAAGGCAAGTCCAAATATACACCAGGCCTCTTTTGAAATGCTTGTATTTCAATTTTTTGGGTATTATTTTTCTCCATCATATTAGGATTAGTACACAGAGTCTAGTAGGGTATGGGGTAGTGTCAGGGATTCAGTATTTCAATTGGAAAATTGGAAAATGAATCCAATGTGTATGCAAACATGTGCTACACAAAAATCCTTCCACTCTCATCCAGAACAATTCCTTGACATTTCCTTCGCTCCAAGTAAGACACAATTTGAGGAGAAGAGTTATAAAATCTGTGAATATATATCTGGAATGAAAATTGCTCAGGAGTTTAGAACTTTGAAGGTGGTAGACCAGTTTCCAAAAGTAAGGGACAGTGTAAACTCCACAATCATGGAGCTCTGCTGGCCTAAATACTTCTTCAGAAACTGCCTCTGAGGTTGGGCACTTGAAATATATGTTGTTGTCAGGAGCTTTAGCTTCCTTGGTAGTGAGACCATCAAAGCTGGGTCTGCATCTATGTGACCTGGAGGACATGGTCTCTTATATTCCAATGAACATTAGGCAGCAGTGCTGAATTCTCTCTTTGTAGATAATTGTGGCCACTGGGGGCTAAGTGTCTCCCCATGTGGAGTGTTAAGCTATTTGGTCACCTTCCACTTTTTTTGGTGTTTCTTGCCGCTGCACTGGGAGTTTGGTATTTGCTTCACGAAATTCAAAAAGTTCAACTAGGACAAACTGCTGGAGGGAGTTTTGTCACGTGTCGTGGGTCAGGGTCTACCGGAGAATACACCAATCTGGCTTCTATCCCACATAGCTTGCCCCCTTGACCATAGCAACCTGATTCTGAACATTGCCCTGACACTTCTCCATATAACAAGATGCCTCCACATACAAGGTTCTGATGGCTGCTCCATGTCAGTCACAACCCATTTGAAAGCCAATGCAGATCCACATGACCGCACCACAGATTTTTTAACACACACGTGCACAACACTTCTCTACGACCACTAATCAGCAGGCTCCAACTTACTGACATCTCTGTTCTAGATCATTATCATGAAACCCTGTCAATCAAGGCAGTGTCTGGTACACTCAAATCAGCAACAGGACATTCATGGTTGTCCAGTGCCACCTTGTCATGGGAATTTCAAAAATGTCATGGTATTTATGTAGCCATTTTTCAAGGATGAATTTGGAGGCACTCTGGGTTTCAATTCATTCAGGTACCGTTAAATGGTGAGGAAGCTCATTTCAATGAATGCTCTAGAGAACTCTCACAGGCAAGGTTTCCCAAAGAGTGGCCAAAAAGTTACATGAAGCCAGGCCCATAGAAGTCTACAATGTGAGGTCCATGTTTGTTTTGACTCTCAACTATGGCTGCCAAGTCTTTCAGAATAAAATCACATGATATCATTGCTGAGATTCCCTGTGCTGTGTGGAAAGCCACCCTTGGTCTAGATCTCAGTTTCCAAGGGTGACTCCCATGTGTGGCCTCCAAAAATCTCAACACATTTCATGGCAATAATTCTCTGAGGTCAGTTCCACAACACAGTCTCTAAGGGGAATCACACCAGAGTTTAAACCCCGGTGGACCCAGTCATCTCCCAACCGCCACACAAATGACCAGAATTAAAACCAAAACACTCCCACATAGTCCTCATATTCTTCCATATATACACTCATCATAAACTGTGGCTGGATATTTCCATGAGGGGCACATCCAAAGACAGTGTTCAAAAAAAGCTCCCTTGCCCCTCATTTGCCTAAAGTCATTGTGGCCTGGACACCCTTCCTGTGAACCAGGAGTGATCAAGTAGGCCAGCTCTTAATACTGCTCTGCTTCTCCAATTTGAGGCCTACTGCCTGTCAGGTATAGACTCTTCATGTGATTTGGAGTCATGAGGAAACCCAAGCACCTCTGCATGGCTTTCAAGAACTCATTTGACCCAAAGGATCCCTATTCTCACTTGATAAAGGTCATGAAACTAAGAGAGAAAGGCAAGAAACTTCATCCACAAAAACTGAACTTTTTGCCATTTTTTTTTTGGATGCACACATGGGATCTTTCTTTAGATCCATCTGGTCCTGAGAATTTAAGCCACAGCCTCATACAGGGCCAAGATGCTGATTCAGACGCATCCCTTTCCAAAGCAATTAAGCAAAGAGCCACAGGTGATGCCCATTCTTTTCCATATGAAAATTAATTTCTTCTCGCTTCACAAAGTGTGGCCTGAGGCAAAAACCATCCTGACATTAAGGGCAACAGTACAATAGGCAAGCAAAAGACCCAAAGGAGGGTTTCTCCTCTGAGACTTTCCTGGTCACACTGATATCTGAGTTTTCTGAGATGCCCCCATTCCCTTCAGCTATTCAGTACATGGCCATTTCACAGAGTGTGGAAGTGGTTTATATCTTGGACACAAAACCATGAGCCTATTCTGGAGAGTTTCCAGAATTCAGGAAGACAACTGGAACTTGGGAAGATAATAGGTTTTGCCCATCTATAAGGCAAGCTGCAGTCCATTCATAAATTGGGCCGGATGAATGATGGGAGCTTTCTATTAGACAGGACACATCCATTGATGCATTGTCTTTTCTAATGTCTACAACCACGGACACAGTAGGATACACAGATATAGAAACACTTGCTTTTTCAAATGACATACAAGAAACAGTCCACTCCAAACCAAACAAACCGACTTTCCTATCTATTCTCAGAACATGAGACAAAACCGCATACTCACACCCATACTCAAACGGCACCTCCTTCTCCCAAGTAGGTGTGTGAATATATGGAGTGTCCTCTGACTGGTGGGCCATAGTCTGTTCCACCGAAATGCCCTGTAGGGTCTCAGATCTTGTCTCCTTTTCCAACTCTGTGAAGTTGCCAGGAGCCATTGGTGAGCAACTATCTGCTTTCCCTGGAAAGGCCCCTCTTCAGAGCTCTCCTGGCATTTGGCCATCCTCACATCAGTAGGTACCAAGAAAGACTGACCCTATCTTTGGTAAATCCAAACAAGTGAGCCCAATGTGACTGAGACTGGGAGTGGCTCTGGATGCCTTGCTTCCTGGATCCCAAGTTCAGAGATTTCAAACACCAAGGAAGTTAGGTAGGTCAATTCCTTCAGAAACTGAAAGAGGTCACTGCCTTGACAACCACTTTGTGCTAACAGTTGTTTCATAGGGTCCCATGAAATGGAGGCTGCCCCTACTTCCTGTGACACTTTCAAAAGTAAGAATGGTATTTCAACCATAGGCACCTGGGAACAGCTCTCCACACAGGCCTGGTTTGGTCCATCTTCTCTATATTAAGAAGAAAGCGGCTGTTTCAGACACATCCCTTCGTCCTGACCAGGGTTTTTGCCATGGAAGATGATTTTTGCTCTCTTAGGTCCTCCATAGCTGCCTACATCTTATCCAGGGATCATTTCTGCATGGACCTTTGAGGTTCTCAGCAGGTGGAAGATCCCCTACATTCTTGTATTGTAAGACCAACTCTGTACCTGCTCTTCTGTAAAGTGAGATTGAGTGAACAGTGTATGGTTAGGGTTAATAACAGGTTCGATTTGGGTTAGGAATCCTTCTGCGAGATGAATAATGGTATTGGAACCAACAGAAATCTAGGTAAGATTTGAAGCCCAGTAAGGCATTAGGCGCTCGAGTGGGATACTTAGTTTTGAATTATATTCTGCACAGACGTCTCAGATGAATCGATATACAATGGCATAGGACCTTGTATCTTCGATGATTGAATGTTGAAGAGAACATCCAGTCAAAAAGGGATAGTAAGTAGGATTAGGATGATAGTTGGTAGGTTTAGAAACAAGAGTGAGTATAGGAGTGGGACCAAAATTTCTTTAGCAATAGGCTTTTGCGTAGAGATTGAATATAAATGTCAGCACATGTGAAGAGTCAATCACAATAATGAACTGGGATAACATCCTCACTCCATGGGTGCATCCTCCGCCAAGTGGAGGGGCCCATGGGGGACGAACCCTTATGGCAAGGGCAGAAGATAGTTGGTCAGAGCTGTTACTCATACTTTTATATAAGAAAGAGAGATCTGTGGGGATGTAAACTTAAGAAATAAGCCTGTGAGAAGGGTAGAACATCCTTTTAAATGTTGGCAGCACGGTCTTCCATCTCCAGACGATGATGGACCTGTATGGGTTTAGAGGCCAAAATATTAATCTGTTCTTTAATAAATTGTACCAGCCTGTTTATAATGCAGGGTCCTATGGACCCAATTATAAGTAAACCCAACAAAGGGCCTAATAGGGGAAGAAGGTAGGGTAGAAATCCATAAAGCCCAGTACAGAGGGGATTTTCAAATAGTTCGCGTCATCTCTTTCTAGATCTTATTGAAGGTGCTTAATTTTAGTGCATACTATGCCTGATTAATTGGCATAAAAGCAGCATCGTTCCCCTAAGCCCAAGCAAATACCTCCCTGATTATCTGTCAGCAAATCTAAGCCTCGTCTTTTTGAAGGAACACTTCTGCCTGGGAGTCTATTTGGTCCTGCAGATCTTTAATGGTTCCTGATAGAGTTTGTACATCATTTATAAGTTGTTGAGACAGGCGATGGTAAGAGTGTATAGCTGTGCCTAAGCCAGTGTACCTGTGCCCACAGCAGCTGTTATTCCAAAGCTGGCAATGAGTGGTAAGGCCTGTATTGCCCGCCTGTGTCTTTTGACTAAGGTGTCTAGGCTAGGAATGGGTAGAGGTTCATCTCCTGGGACTATAGTTATATCAGGGAGTAATAAGGCAAGAACAGAGCCACCGGTCCAATTCGCTGGAAGCCTGGGGAAGGCCAAGTTTCCTCCACCCATTAAAACTCTGCCATTGGGAGGACAAAGAGTTGGGGTGGGTGAGGAATAATTTTGTATGTTGAGCAATTTTCAAAGAAAGTAACTCCAACATCAATATCATAGGTGTTATTCTGCATCGCGCCTAAAAGACATAATGTAATAGTGCCTATAAGTTGTACTTAAAAAGGAAATCCGGGTTGGCATGTATTATCATTGTCTATGATAGAATTAATAGGAACTGCCATAGTCATAATTGCCCCTGTTGTCATGCAGAGCCAGCAATCACCAGCAAGGGTGTGGTTGGAATTATTAAGCAAGTAGAAGGTAGTTTCCAAAATATCCAATGTATTGGTATCTAAACCTGGGAGCTGAGATTTAGGCAACATTAAGGGATGATTTGTGATCTCAGGGATTTGGGGTTTCAAAAGTTTGATTATGTGAGGATGTTTGACAGCATCAGTGGTTCTTCCACCATCAGTGACCCCTGTAGGGGCCTTAATGGGCTAGCAGGAGGGTTTACCGACAGGGCCTTGGCAACCAGCTGACTGTAGCTTGGTGTATTTGCCTTCTACTCCCTGGTCAAATAGAACGGATGTATAATGAATAGTGGTCCCCCCTGCTGCATGAGTTTTAGTTTGGGAGGCTTCAAAAAATTGTTCTCCCTGCTTGTTAACACAAATTGAGGGCGACACATAACAAGAGTCATGCCTCGCCTGGGTATGCGAACAGGTTGCAGAAGAATTTTGGAGAGCTTTACTTGTACTAGGGGGAATAAACTTTGGCTTGTTAACACATACCCATTTAGGCTGATGAACTCCTCCAAGTTTATGGTCAACCTCGGCATGGAGGTAAGCCACCTTAGTCACACAGTCAGCAGTCTCGGTCCAACTAGTGGGAGCCTGAGTCCAAGATCATCACTTGCATTCACAGGGGGGCCCAAAAAATTACACCATGATGTTGGAACGTGGAGGGCCAAGGCCTCCATGTACAAACCTGTTAAGCAGAAGTGCCTAAATCAGGATCCTCACACAGATTGTTGGCTGCATCTGAAAAAGAACAAAATTTGTCCTCAGGGGGAGGCCCTCCATCCCTGTGTTGAGGTAAGTCATTAACCTGTTTAACCAGGCATTCTGGTAACCATCTTGGGGCTGATTGCTCTTGGTCCAAAAGACAAGCTGAGCCTCGTCCCCAGATGAGAACAGGATCTGGACCTTTCCATTTATTTGTAAGGGAATTGCACCACATAAGAGGTGGGCGAACAGAATTGGACAAGGGATGCCAGTTTCTGTCTGGGGCCGAATGGCCTTCACTGTCTAGGGTAAGAAAAATAAGGGGAAGTAAGGCATGGTTAAGGCGATGCCTGGGGGTGGTAAATACAAGGGCGGAAGCCTTATGGAGGGTTATCCAAGTCTATAAGGTAAGGTGGGCACGTTCCACAACGCCTTGGCCCTGAGGGTTGTATGGAATTCCAGTAGTATGACGAATTTGCAAGGTAGCACAAAACTATTTAAACTTGGCACAGGTATATGCAGGATAATTATCTGTTTTAATATGTATTGGTTTACCCATTATGGAAAAGGCTGAAATAAGAGGAGAAAGAACATATTTGGTAGCCTCTCCTGAATGTGGTGATGCAAAAATAAAGTCGCTGAAGGTATATATAGAAACGTGTTTATATTTGGTAATTTCAAATTCAGGAAAATGAGTAACATCCATTTTCCAAAACTGATTGGGCAGTAATTCTCGGGGGTTAACTCTCATGTGTTGAATGGGGAGGGAGACAGTGCAACCTGGGCATGCTTTTACTATTTCTCTTGCCTGTTGCATGGTAATTTTACAAAGTAATTGAAAACTCTTGGAATTTAGATGGTGAAGATTGTGTAACTCTGTGGCCTTTTGAATGGAGCCCACAAAAATTGGAAAGATGGAACGAGTTGCTGCATCAGCTTGGGCATTACCTTGTGTTAGAGGCCTGGGATGATCAGAGTGTGCCCTGATGTGTTCTAAGAAAAATGGGTGTTGTCTGGCCTGAATTAGCTGCTGAAGCTGATGAAAAAGAAAGGCCACATTGGAAGAAGCCTTAATGGTGGGGGAAATGTCCAGCAGGGGCACAGAATGAGCAATGTAGGCACTGTCGGTATAAATATTAACAGGATTATCAAAAAATATTATAAAAACTTGTGTTATGGCAAACAATTCCACAACCTGTGCTGACTGATAGATAGTATCAAAGATGGTAGGCTGGTTATTGACAACAAAGAGCGCTCAGCCATTACTGGAACCGTCTGTAAAGACATTAAGGGCTTGAGGAATGGGAGCCTTTTGAGTAATTTTGGGAAAAATAAATGGATGTAACTGGACAAAATGTAAAAGGGGGTCATTGGGGAGGTGGTTATCAATTGTTCCCCAAAAGCCTGATAGGGCAATACCCCATTCATCCCGTGTCTGTATTAAAAATTTGGTTTGGTCCTTCATATATGGAATTAAATTATTATGAGGTTCTTTGCCAAAATGTTGTCGAGAATCAAATGACCTTTAATAATAATAGAAGCTACCTGAGCAAGATTAACAGTAATAACCTTGGAGGATGTGGTGGGTAAATGGACCCAAAGCAAGGGGCAGCCTTTATTTTTAAAATGTGGATCTCGCTGCCAAATTATTCCTGTGGGTGTATGAGGAGTTTGTTAAATAACCAGAAACAGAGGAAGGTTATAAGAAATTTGTGTAACAAACTGTTGGGCAATGGCTTCTGTGACTTGGTTTAATGCCTGTAATGCCTCGTGTGTAAGCTTTTGAGAGGAGGAGGGGTGGGAATCACCTCTCAAAATATAATTAAGGGACAAAAGTACACAAGTGGGTAATTTTAAATATGTTCTTAGCCATTTAATATCCCCCAGTAATTTTTGAAAATCATTAAGAGTGTGAAGATGGTCCACACGTAGTTGTATTTTAGGAATTTGAATCTGATTATCTTGAAGTTTAAGGCCCAAATAGGTATAACAGTCCTGTGTTTGAACCTTATCAGAAGCTATCTGCAGTCCCAAGGTAGTGAGGGTTTTGTAAAGGTCCAGGTAAGAATTATTAACGTCATGGATATTAGGTGCAGCAATTGACAAATCATCCAATTAATGTAAAATATGAATTTGTGAACATTGCTCTCTCACAGGGTCTACTGCTTGAGCAACGTATTTTGGGCTAAGACTAGGGCTGTTGGCCATACCTTGGGGAAGAACCTTCCATTGAAATCTGTGCATAAGGCCCTGAAAATTAATGTGAGGGAGACTAAAGGCAAAATAGGGTCTATCCTCAGGATGTAAAGCAATGGTAAAAAAGCAATCTTTTAAGTCAACAACCATTTTACAATAGTTTTTGGGAATAGCCACTGGTGTGGGAATGCCTGGCTGTAGTGCTCCCATCAGGCATATAACTTTATTAATGACACACAAATCTTGTAAAAGGCGCCACTTGCCTGATTTTTTCTTGATAACAAAAATAGAATTATTCTATGGTGAGCTTGATGGCTCTACATAGCCAGCTGCCAGCTGTTCCTGCACTAACATGGAGGCAGCCTCCAATTTTTCTTGGGTAAGGGGCCACTGATCCACCGACACAGGAGTCTGAGTCTCCCAAATAATTTTATCTGCATGGGGTACAGGAGGGTCAGGGACCAACACTAAAAATCCAAATACCCAAGTCTATATGTATTTGTTTTTTGTAAGGGTTTTATAGGCTCAACAAGTCCTTGTCTCAGTCTCCCCATGCCTGTACCAGGGACAAAATTCATATGAAGCATTTGATGAGTCACCATGGAATTGGGACTGGAAAGAATAACTTACATTTGACTCAACTATCTCGGACGTATAGGTTAAGATGAAGGTCAGGAACAAAGAAAGGAGTGACAGTTCCCATATTACCCTCTTTATCAGTCCAGCTAAGAGCCCTAGAGCTGACCAGAGGATTTTTTGACTGTCCTATCCCTTTAAGGTCTGTCAAGGATGGGGTGAGGGGCCAACCTGTTGGCCAGTATTTTTGAGAAATAATTGTGACATCAGCTCCAGTATCAAGAATTCCTTGGAATTCCTTTCCTTCAATAAGTAAGATAAGGGTGGGTCTATTGTGAGAAATGGGCTGAACCCAATATACATCAGAGGAGCCCAAGGAGGTAGTCCCCCTCGGTAGGTTTGAGTGGTGGAAGTGCCTCCTGAATCCAAGGGAAGGAGTATTAATTGTGCAAGTCTTGTTCCTGCTGGGATGGCCGCAACTCCATTAATAGCTGTGGCCAGTATTTTTATTTCTCCAGTGAAATCATTATCTTTAATGCCAGGGAAGACCTGAACACCTTGTAAGGTAGTAGAGGCTCTTTCAAGAATAAGGGCACACATATGAGATGGAGTGGGACCCATAATTCCAGTGGGTATTATCTGGGGCCCTTGCATTGAGTCTAATATTGTATCGGTGGCGGCAAAAAGGTCCAATCCTGCGCTGCCTGGGGTGGCTAATTGGAATGAGGCAATTGTGGAGAAGGATTTTGAGATAGGCTGCTGAGGGCATTTGTCTTAGATCTACACTCACTGGCCCAGTGATGACCTTTACCTCATCTAGGGCAAAGGGTAGCTGGGGGCAGTTTAGCCTCAGTTTGAAAAGACACTATTCTTAGGCTTTGTTTGCCTGTCGGACACTCACGTGCAAAATGGCCAGGTTGTTTACAAGTAAAGCAACTACGTGAGCCAGGATTGTGAAAGGCCTTGGTAAAGGCGGCACCGAGGGTGAGACCCATGGCAAGGGCTACACCCAACCCTGCACAGAGTCCAATAAAGTCAGAAAGTTTCACTTTTTTCTTATGTGGTCGAAGAACATCCTGACATGCCAGGTTGGCATTTTCAAAGGCAAGATGTTTTACAAAGGTGCTTTCGCTTTCACTTGGTCCAAGCAAGAATCCCGCAGCTAGGTTAAGCCGGGGAACAAAGTCGCTATAAGGCTTGTCGGGCCCTTGTCGAATTTTTGCCAGGGAAGTCGTAGCAGAGGCCTTTTGAGGGAGGCGTCTCCAAGCATGTAAGCCAGCCATCTGAATCTGTGTCAAAAGTCCAGCAGGGAAACGTGCCAGTTAAGTTTTAGTGTCAAAAGGCGCATTGCCCACTAGCTAAACATAAGTCCAGGAATTAGAGGAGGGCTTAGTTAAATTTTTCTGAGCAGTTTCCTGACAGTGCTCTTTGAAATCTGCATTCCATAACAGGAAGTCTGCGGCATTGAGGGTAGCTTGGTCTAAAAATTTCCAATCATTGGGAGTAAGACATTGTGTCATGTAGCTTTCTAATAAAGCCTACGTGTAGGGTGCAATGGGTCCATAGTCCATAGTGAGCACAAGACGTTTTAAGTTTTTTCAAGAAAACGCAGGCTTAATGTTTTGTAGACACTCTGGGTTCCTTCCTGCCTAGGGATGAAGTCCTCATCCTCTGAGTCCTGATCTCCTTGATCCATTTCCCCCGCTTCCTCCTCTTGATCCTCGTCTAAGTCTTTGACATCAACCTGGGCAGGCTTAACTATCTAACTGAGGGTGACTGAAAAGTGAGAACAGTCCAATGGAGCGGCTTAGCCTTTGTATTAGACCACTTTGGGCCAGCTTGTGTTGACTCCAGCAATAAGGCTAATGAATAAAGCTCAGAGTCAAGGGATCTTAATTCTTTTTAAACTTGGATCTCTTCCAGTCTATGTTGGAGAGACTCTCCCAAGGGAGCCAGGTTAGGCAAGGGAATTGGGGAAAAAATATCTTGTGGGGGGATTTGGCCCCTGAAGGGCCAGAGCACAAAAAGCAGGAGAGATATAGGAGGGAGGTGGATGTGTAAGTCCTATAGGCTGTGGCTGGGTCCTAAGCAGTGGCAGGTCTTCTGTATCATAGGGAGTTGCTTCCTTCTCCAAGTTAGCCTTCTCCCCAGGGGTCAATGTGTCTCCAGGATTTAAAACTGGATAAAGGCGGTTGGTAACCATTGGAGCCCTATTCATTAGGGTGGTATTTTGAGGGGGACCAGGAAGGTTTCCAGGGTCCTGGGGAGACTGAGAATGGTCTATGTCTATACTAACTGATGGGCATGCGAGGGGGGACGAGAGGTCTTTTGCATAGTCTCTTTCCTAATCCTGAAAAGTTTTAAGGTACCATTGTCAAAGGGTGAACTTTTAAGAAATTCATTAATTAATTTCCAGTAAGAAAAGGTGGGAACAGGCAATTTTTCTGTCCAAAGGATTCATAATAATCTTTTAAACAGTCTCCTACTCTAAGCCATCTTTTACCATTAATGGTCCCTTCAAGGTGAAATCATAGACACAATTCCCCTATGTATGAAAAGAAAAATTTTAAGTCCTTTTTCTTATCACGTGCCCCCCATGTCTTGAAGGAATCCTTGAGGCCCGACAAATACAAATCATGTGACAAAACTGCTTGACCCATGGTGGGTCACTCCCCGTGCGTCATCCCCACTCTCCTCCTGGATCTGTCTCTCGGTGGTGTCTGCTGAGGCAATTGTGAGCTCCGCTTGACCAAGTTTTCCAGGAGGACGGGGTTCCCTATGACTCAAAGGCTCGAGCCCCAGTCAGTGGGCGCCAGATGTCCCGGCTGGCAGGACACATCAACGTGGGCAGCGAACCAAGATAGGGAGGAATGAAGGGACAAGAGACACGAGAGATGACAGCAAGACAGAGTTCTGATCAACCTTCAAAATACATTGTTCACACAGGGGATTTTATATGCTGGAGATGGGAAAGCTCTCTTATCGGCAGTTCCTGGATGTCTACACAAGGTGAGATAACCTCAGGATATTTCAGGAAGAGAGATGGCCACAGGATGTCTCAGGGACACAGATGGCTAAATGATGTCTCCAAGAGATGATGTCTCCCTGGGTGTTGTTTCTTGTAAGTGTCAGGCTATTCTTTGAAGGAGAATTCCTTCTACCCCTGACAGTCAGGGATTCAGTATTTCCAATGGAAAACTGAAAAAAGAATGCAATGTGTATGCAGATATGTGCTACCCCAAAATCTTCCCACTTTCATTCAGAACAATGCCTTGACATTACCTTCACCCCAAGTAAGACACAATTAGAGAAGATTTGAAAATCTGTGAATACACATCTGGAATAGAAAATGCTCAGGAGTTCACAAACTTGAAGGTGGTAGAGGAGTTTCCAAAAGCAAAGAACAGGGTAATAACTCCACAAACATGGAGCTCTGCTGGCATAAAGATTTCTTGAAAAACTGCTTCTGAGGTTGGGCACTTGAAATATATGTTGTTTTCAGGAGCTTTAGCTTCCTTTGTATTGAGACCATCAAATCTGGGTCTGCATCTATGTGACCTGGAGGGCATGGTTTCATATTTTCCAATGGATATGAGGCAGCAGTGCTGAATTCTCTCTTTGTAGGTAAACTGTTGCCAATGGGGGCTAAGTGTCTCCCAGTGTGGACTGTGAAGACATTTAATCATCCTCCACTTTTGTGGTGTTTCTTGTAGCTGCACTGGGAGTTTGGTATTTGCTTCTTGAAATGCAAGGAGTTCAACTGGGACACAGTGCTCGAGGGAGTTCTGTCATGTGTGGTGGGTAAGGGTCTGCAAGAGAATGCACCAACCAGGCTTCTATCCCACATAGCTTGCCCCCTTGACCATAGCAATCTGATTCTAAACATTGCACTGAAACCTCTCCATATAACAAGATGCCTTTACATACAAGGATCTACAGGCTACACTATGTCAGTCACAAACCATTTGGAAGCCAATGCAAATCCAAATGACCCCACCACAGATGTTTTAACACACACCTGCACTCCACTGCTCTAGGCCGAATACTCATCAGGTTCCAAATTACTGGCATCTCTCTTCTACACCATTTTCATGAACACCAGTCAATCAAGGCACTGTCTGATACACTCATGATCATCAATAGGACATACAAAGTTTCTCCAGTGCGACCTGGTCATGGGAATTCAAAAATTTAATGGTATTTATCTAGCCATTTTTCAACGATGACATTGGAGGCACTGTGGGATTCAATTCACTCAGGAACCATTAAATGGAGAAAAAGCTCATTTCAATGAAAGCTCTAGAAAACGTTAACAGGCAAGGCTTCCCAAAGACAGGCCAAAAGGTCACATGAAGCCAGGTCCATTGAGGTCTACAATGTGAGGTCCATGTGTGTTTTGACTTGCAACAATGGCTGCCACGTCTTTAAGAATAAAATCATGTAATATCATTCCTGAGATTCCCAGTGCTCTGTGGAAAGCCACCCTGGGCCTAGATATCAGTTTCCAAGGGCGAATCTCATGCGTGGCCTCCTAAAATCCCAACACAATACACAGCAATACTTCTTGGAGGTCAGTTCCAGAACTCAGTCTCTAGGGGAATCACACCAGTGTTCAAGCCCAGGTGGATCCAGTCAACTCTTCCAACCACGACTTAAATAAAAACAATTAAAACCAAAACACTCCCACATGGCCCTCATCTTCTCCCATATAGACACTCATCATAACCTCTGGCTGGAGTTTTCCATGAGGGTCGCAGGCCAAGACAATGTCCAAAATAATCTCCCTTGCACCTCATTTGCCTAAATTCAGGGTGGCCTGGACACCCTTCCTGTGAACCAGAAGTGATCAAAAGGCCTGCCCTTAATACTGTTCCATTTCTCCAATTTGAGGCCTTCTGACTGTGGGGTTTAGATTCTTTATGTGAATAGGAGTCATGAGAATACCAAGGTCCTCTGCAGAGATTTGAAGAACTCACTTGACCCAAAGAATCCCTATTCTCAATTGATGGATTTTAGGAACCTAAAAGGGGTAGGCAATAGAATTCATTAACAATGACTAAACTTTTTGCCATTTTGGTTTTGGATGCTCACATGGGATCTTTCTTTAGATCCATCAGGTGCTGAAAATCTAAGCCACAGCCTCACACAGGGCCAAGAGCCTGATCCAGACACATCCCTTTCCAAAGCAATTAAGCAAAGAGCCACAGGTGATGCCCATTAATTTCCATTTCAAAACTGTTTTCTTCAGGCTTCACAAAGGGGTGGCCTGAGGCAAAGACTTTCCTGACATTCAGGGCAAAAGAACAATAGGTAAGCAAAAGGCCCAAAGCAGTTTTATACACTGAGATTTTCCTGGTCACACGGATATCTGAGTTTTTTGTTATGCTGGCCATTCCCTTCAGCTATCCAGTACATGGTCATGTAACAGACCTTGGAGTTGGTACATACCTTGGACAGAAAACCATGAGTGTATTCTGGAGAGTGGCCAGAATTCAGGAAGAAAACAGGGACTTATGAAGGTAGTAGGTGTTGCCCATCCATAAGGCAAGGCACACTCCATTCATAAATTGGGCAGGATGAATGCTGGGAAGCTTTCTACTAGACAGGACACATCCATTGTTGCATTCTCTTTTCTAATGTCTACAACCAGGGACACAGTGGGATACACAGACATAGAAACACTCACCTTGTAAAAGAATCTACTAGAAACAGTTCACTCCAAACCAAACAAACCACCTCTCTGATCTGGTTTCTTTGGCTAACTCTGTGAAGTTGTCAGGAACAAAGTGTTGAGCCACTACCTGCTTTCTCAGGAAATGTCCCTCTTCAGAACTCTCCTGGCATTTGGCTATCCTCACAGCAGTAGTTACCGAGAAAGACTGACTCTGTCCTTGGAAAATCCAAACAAGTGAGCCCACTGGGACTGGGATTTGGACTGCCTCTTGGTGCCTGGCTTCTTGGATACCAAGTTCAGAGAGTTCAATCACCAAGGAAATGAGGCATGTCACTTTCTTTGGAACTGAATGAGGCCACTGCCTTGGAAACCACATTGTCCTAAGAGTTGCTTCCAAGGGTCCCATGAGATGGAGGCTTCCCCTACTTTCTGTGACACTTTCACAAGTTAGAATGATATATCATCCATAGGCACCCAGGAACAGCTCTCCACACAGGCTGGTTTGATCCATCTTCTCTACAATAAGAAGAGAAAAGCTGATTCAGACACATTGCTTCATCCTGACCAGGTTGCTTGCCATGGAATATGACTTTTGCTCTCTCAGGTCCTTCATACCTGCCTACAACTTCTCTGGGTATCATTTCTGTATGGACCTTTGAGGTTCTCAGCAGGTGGAAGGTCCCGTATTCTAAGAACAACTCTCTCCCTGCTTTTCAGTAAAATGAGATTGAGGGAAGAGTGTATATTTAGGGTTAATAACAGGTTCAATTTGGGTTAGGAAATATTCTCTGTGATGAATTATGTTATTGGGAACCTGCGATATTTACAAAAATATAGAGGTGAAATATAAGAATGAAAACAGAAATCTAGGTATGATTTGAAGGCCAGAAGGGCATTGGGCCCTTGATTGGGATACTTAGCTTTGAATTATGTTCTGCACAGATGTCTCAGAAAATTTGATATACAATGGCATAGGACCTGTACCTTGGAAGATTGAATGTAGAAGAGAACATCCACTCAAAAAAGGATAATCATTAGGATTTGAAAGATAGTCGGTACGTTTAGGAAGAAGAGTGAGTATATGATTTGGACCAAAAGTTCTTTAGCAATAGGGTTTCTTATTTTCCAATAAACATGAGGAAGCAGTGCAGAATCCTCTCTTTGTAGGTCAACTGTGACCACTGGAGACTAAGTGTCTCCCCGTGTGGACTGTGAAGCCATTTGTTCCTCCTCAACGTTTTGTGGTATTTTTGCTGCAGCACTGGGAGTTTGGTATTTGCGTCAAAAAATACAAGGAGCTCAACTGGGACACAGTGCTGGAGGGAGTTCTGTCACAAGTGGTGGGTCAGAGTCTGCGAGACAATGCACCAACCAGGCTCTATCCCTCATATCTTGTCCCATTGCCGCCTTGTCCATATCAACCTCATTCTGAACATTGCCGTGAAACCTCTCCATATAACAAGATGTCTTTACATATAAGGGTCTGCTGGCTGCACCATGTCAGTCAAAAGCCATTTGGAATCCAATGGTAGATCCTCATGGCCCTACCACTGATGTTCTTTCACACACCTGCCCACCACTCCTCTAGGCCCACTACTCAGCAGGCTCCAACATACTGAAATCTCTGTTCTACACCATTTTCATGAAACCCAGTAATTCAAGGCACTGTCTGGTACCCTCATGATCAGCAACAGGACATACAAATCTTCTCCAATGAATTTCCAAAATTTTATGGTATTTTTCTAGCCATTTTTCAAGGATGAAGTTGGAGGCACTGTTGGTTTCAATTCATTCAGAAAACATTAAATGTTGAGGAAGCTCATTTCAGTGAATGCTCTGGAGAACTCTCACAGGCAAGTCTTCCCAAAGAGTGGCCAAATGAAAACATGAAGCCAGGCCCATTGAGGTCTACAATGTGAGGTACGTGTGTGTTTTGACTCTCAACTATGGTACCGAAATCTTTCAGAATAAAATCATGTGATATCCTGCCTGAGATTCCCAGTGATCTGAGGAAAGCCACCCTGGGCCTAGATCTCAGTTTCCAAGGGCGACTCTCATGCGTGGCCTCCTAAAATCCCAACAAAATTCATGGCAATACTTCTCTGAGGTCAGTTCCAAAACCCAGTCTCTAAGGGGAATCACACCAGAGTTCAAGCCCTGGTGGACCAAGTCATTTCTTCCAACCGCCTCACAAATGACCAAAATTAAAACCAAAACTCTCCCACATGGCCCTCATCTTCTTCCATATAGTCACTCATCGTAACCTTTGCCAGGAGTTTTCCATGAGGGGCACAGCCAAAGACAGTGTCCAAAATTAACTCCCTTGCCCCTCATTTGCCAATATTCAAGGTGACCTGGACACCCTTCCTGTGAACCACGAGTGATCAAATAAGCCTGCCGTTAATACTTCTCTATTTCTTCAATTTGAGGCCTACTGACTTTTAGGTATAGATTATTTATGTGATTTGGAGTCATGAGAAAACACAAGAACCTCTGCGGGACTTTGAAGAACTCATTTGACCCCAAGAATCCCTAATACGTTAATCCCTAATACTCGTTAATACGGCACTGCTTCTCCAATTTGAGGCCTATTGACTGTGGGGTTTAGATTCTTTATGTGAATTGGAGTCATGAGAAAAACCAAGCACCTATGGGCTAGCCTCTGCAGGGTTTTGAGGAACTCATTTGACCCAAATGATCACTAGTCTCACTTGATGAAGGTCAGGAACCTTACAGAGGTAGGCAAGAGACTTCATTCACAATGACTGCTCTTTTGGCAATTTTTGTTTTAGATGCACACATTGGATCTTTTTTTTAGATCCTTCAGGTGCTGAGAATCTAAGACATAACCTCACACAGGGCCAAAAATCTGATTCAGACACATCCCTTTCCAAAGAAATTAAGTAAAGAGCCACAGGTGATGCCCTTTCATTTCCATTTGAAAACTGTTTTCTTCATGCTTCACAAAGGTTTGGCCTGAAGAAAAGACCTTCCTCACATTCAGGGCAACAGAACAATTGGTAAGCACAGAGCTTGGAGGTGGTACAAATCATGGAAACAAAATCGTGAGCCTATTCTGAGAGTGATCAGTTTTCAGGAAGAAAACAGGAACTTAGGAAGATAGTAGGTGTTGCCCATCCATAAGTCAAGCCGTAGTCCATTCATACACTGGACAAGATAAATCCTGGAATGCTTTCTACTAGACAGGACACATCCATTGATGCATTCTCTTTTCTAATGTCTACAACCACGGACACAGTGGATGCACAGAAAAAGAAACACTCGCCTTGCGAAACGTCTTACCAGAAACAGTTCACTCCAAACCAAACAAACCACCTTTCCTAACTATTCTTAGAACATGAGACAAAACCTCAAACCCACACCCAAACCCACAAAGGCACCTCCTTCCCCCAAGTAGGTCTTTAACTATCGGGAGTGTCCTCTGAATGGTGGGCCATACTATGTTCCGCTGAAATGGCCTGTCCTGTGTCAGATCTGGTCTCCTTGGTCAACTCTGTGAAGTTTTCAAGAGCCAGCGGTGATCCACTATCTGGTTTCTCAAGAAAGGCCCATCTTCAGAGCTTTCCTGACATTTGGCCATCCTCACATCAGTAGGTACCAAGAAAGACTGACTCTGTCCTTGGTAAATCCAAACAAGTGAGAACACTGAGACTAGGACTGGGACTGGCTCTTGGTGCCTGGCTTCCCGGATCTGAGACTTCCATCACCAAGAAGTAAGGTGAGGTTACTTCCTTCAATATCTTAATGAGGTCACTGCTTTGGCAACCAGTTTGTCCTAACAGTTCCTTCCAATGGTCCTATGATGGAGGTTGCCCCTACTTCCTGTGATACTTTCACAAGTTAGAATGGAATATCAACCATAGGCATCCCGGAACAGCTTACCACACAGGACTGGTTTGGTCCATCTTCTCTACATTAAGAAGAGAGAGGCTTATTCAGAAGCTACCCTTCATCCTTACCAGGTTGTTTCCCATGGAAGGTGACTTTTGCTCTCTCAGGTACTTCATAGCTGCCTGCATCTTTCCCTGGGATCAAATCTGCATGGACCTTTGAGGTTCTCAGCAGGTGGAAGATCCCCTACATTCAAGTATTTTAAGATGAACTCTGACCCTGTCCTTTTGTAAAGTTAGATTGACGGATCAGTGTATGGTTAGGGTTAATACCTTGTTCGATTTGGGTTATAAATCATTCTGCAGGATGATTACTGCTATTGGTAACCTGCAATATTTATAAGATTATAGAGGTGAAATATAAGTACAAAAACAGAAATCTATGTAAGATTTGTAGCACAGAAGGGCATTAGGCCCTTGATTTGGATACTTAGCTTTGAATTACATTCTGCAGAGATGTCTCAGATAATGCGATATACAATTGCAAAGGACCTTGTACTTTGGATGATTGATTGTAGAAGAGAACATTTACTCAAATTGGGAGAGTCAGTAGGATTAGGAAGATAGTCTGTAGGTTTAGGAAGAAGAGTGAGTATAAAATTTGGAACAAATGTTCTTTAGCAATAGGGTTTCGGTTATAGAGTGAATGTAAATGTCAGCACATGTGAAGACTCAGTCACAATGATGAACTGGAGAAAATATAGGAAAAAAGATATCAATAGAGACATTACAAAATCAGGCAATTATAATGTGAGTGATAGGTTAGACATTTTCAACATGGTTAAGATTGAATGCATAATCTTAGGAAGAAAAAAAATATGTAGTTACCAATGGGAATAACATTTGAAAGCATTAGGCAACCTGGACATGGATGTTTTTAGTAATCCATGTTCACTTTCCATTTAGGCTTTGGTACAATCATAAGTGTGACCTTTGCATTTTCTGCCCAGAAAATTATTGTGATAAAGTGTATCTGTGGATCATGTGATATGAGTATTTCTTTCACCATTTCTAGGAGCAATATTTGAATACATATAAATTAGTATTGGGGGTACAAAGTGGTGTACCCTGTGTCAATGAATATAGAGATAATGGATGAATAGAATATACTGTGAATAAATAATCTAACTGGTTCCACTTTAAATAATGGATTGAATTGATATCTGAAAATATATAAGATATCATATATTGACATACAATCATTCATTCCAACCAGTTATATATCTAATGGTAATCTTAGGGTTATTGTTTATCATGAAGTGTGTGTGAGTTTTGCTTCAAAAGTGATTATGGAAATCGAAAATAATGTGTTTGGAAAGAAGTCTCATGAAAAGACCAGTCAAGAAATATGGAGGAATACATGAGTTGTGAAGCAGGAAGTGATTGAAAGTGAAACAAATGCGTATAAATTTGCTAAATTGTGGATGAAATATATATCCAATGATGTGCATAAACTGATGAAATAGTAGTGTACCAGTGTTGAATACAAATGAACGGCAAAATACATATCATGTCCCATAGGAATCGACTTGCATTGATGTTAAACTGAGTCAGTTACTGTAGAAATATTAGGATTCGCGTGCATCATTCACTGAATTTAGTTTTCTTTTTTTAAAACTTTTTATTAATGGTTGTTCAAAACATTACATAGTATTGTGGTGAGCATCACAGGTTGGGGGGCCTGTCTTGAGGAAACAAAAGAGAAGGCCCTAGACACTCAGGATTGGAGATCCGCCCATTCTGGGATAAAGAGTTGCTGCACAGTGATTGCTTCCCACCTATTGAGAGGAGATGCTTGGCCCAATGCACACAGCTCCACCTACTGGAAGAGAAGTTAATTGAACTCAATTACTGCATGTATTATTATTATTTTTCTTTTTATTTTCTTCTTTTTCTTTCATTTTCATTTTTTTGTTGTTGTTCTTTAACTTTTTTTAATGTTTTTATTTTTTAAAATTTTTAAAATTTATTATTTTATGATTCTTTTAAATTTTAATTTTCATTTTTATAATTATCATTATTATTTCTAAAAAATTTTATTTCTTTCTTTATTTTCTATTTTTTTCTTTTGTCTTTTCATTTCTTTTCAATTTTCTTATTCTTCCTTCCTTGAATTCTACCTGCCTACTCTCATTCTCTTTAGTGACTTCTTCCCATCCCTACTACTATCTTTCCTCCCAAGCTTCAAATAAATTTATAAGAGTAAGCAGTAACTCAGCAGTCAAACAGAACAAGAAGTAACATTAGCAGCATAAAAAAGCAAGGACGAAAATGTGTACAAACAATGAAGGACAACATAAATAATCAGGAGGACCTAGAATCATCAGGAAAATGGTCATATAAAGAACTCAAGGAATACCTTAGACAGATGGAATGGAACCTTAAAGAGGATACGAGACAGCAATTCCAAACAGTGAAAGAACACATTGAAAATGAATTACATAAACAGATAAAAGAAGAAGTTAAGCGTCTTTATCAGGAGATAGAGATTATAAAAGAAATCAAACAATAATTCTAGAAATGAAGGAAATGATAAACCAAATTAAAAACTCAATTGAGAGTATCACTAACAGAGTGGAGCAAGTAGAAGCCAGAACGTCAAATAATGAAGAAAAAATATATCATCTTGAAAGGAGTCTAGCCAACTCCGAAAAACTGGTAAAAAATCATGAGAAAAACATCCAAGAGATATGGGATAACATAAAAAAAACAAACTTATGAGTCATCTGGATAGAGGAAGGTACAGAGATTCAAACCAAGGGAATGAGTAACCTGCTGAATGAAATAATTTTAGAAAACTTTCCAGAAATAAAAAAGAAAACGGATATACAAATTGTAGATGCATACAGGACACCGAGCACACAAAATCACAGTAGACCAATGCCAAGACACATTGTTACGAAAATATCCAATAAACAGACCAAAGAGAAATTATTAAAAGGTACATGAGAAAGGAGGCAGATGACATTCAGGGGTAAACCAATAAGGTTAACAACAGATTTTTCATCACAGACGCTGAAAGCTAGAAGATCCTAGAACAATGTATTTCAAATACTGAAAGACAATGGATGCCAACCAATAATTCTGTATCCAGCAAAATTAAGCTTCAGGTACGACAACAAAATAAAAATATTTCATAATTAACAAAAGCTAAAAGAATTTGCAGCCAGAAAACCAGCATTGCAAAGTGTCTTGAGCAAAACACTACACGAGGAAGAAATGAAAAACAACAACCAAAACTATCACTGGGAAGTGCCTCAGTAATAACAGAGGGCGGGGGAAAAGCTAATCATGGAGAAACAAACTAAATTAAAAAAAAATAAATAATCAAAATGGCTGGCAGTACAAACCATATATAAATAGTAACTCTAAACCTTAATGGTTGTACTCTCCAATAAAGCGACATAGGCTGGTATCTTGGATTATAAAAACAAATCCAACAATATGTTGCCTCCAGGAGACACATCTGAATGGAAAAGGCATACACAGGCTGAAGGTGAAAGGTTGGGAAAAAATATACCATGCACACGGTACTCGTAAGCAACCAGGGGTGGCCATCCTCACATAGAATAAAATCGACTTCAAGACTAAGTTATTCAAAAGGGATAAGTATGGATATTATATAACTTTAAAAGGAATCATTCACCAACAAGACATAAAAATTATCAATATTTATGAACCAAATAATGGTGCTGCGACCTTCATAAAACAAATTCTCCTCAAGTTCTGGAATCAAATAGACAACAACACAATTATTATCGGTGACTTCAACACAGCTCTCTCACCATTGGACAGATATTTCAAACAAAAGTTGAATTAAAAAAATATAGAATTCAATATCACAATCAATAACCTAGACTTAACTGAAATATATAGAATATACCAACCATCATCAAATGGATATACTTTTTTTCAGCAGCACATGGATCCTTCTCAAAAATAGACCATATATTATGCCATAGGGCAACCCTCAGTAAATATAAAGGGGTGGAGATAATACCATGCATTTTTTTCTGACTATAATGGAATGAAACTGTAAATCAATGATAAAAGAAGGAAGAAAAAGTCCTACATCACATGGAAAATGAACGATATGTTACGGAATGATCAATGGGTTACAGAAGACATAAAGGTGGAAATCAAAAAATTCTTAGAGATAAACGAAAACACAGACACAACATATCGGAATCTACGGGACACAATGAAAGCAGTTTTAAGAGGGAAATTCATCGCCTGGTGGTCATTCCTCAAAAAAAAAAAAAAAAGGAAAAACCAACAAATAAATGAGTCACAACACACGTTACAGAACTCTCTCCAGCACTCTGTCCCAGTTGAACTCCTTGTATTTTGTGAAGCAAAAACCATATTCCCAGTGCAGCAGCAAGAAGCACCACAAAATGTGAAGGATGACCAAATGTCTTCACAGTCCCCACCAGGAGACACTTGGCTTCCTGTGGCCACAGTTTACCTACAAAGAGAGAATTCAGCACTGCTGCCTCAGGTTCATTGGAATATAAGAAACCATGTCTTCCAGGTCACATAGATGCAGACCCAGATTTGATGGTCTCACTACAAAGGAAGCTAAAGCTCATGACAACAACATATATTTCAAGTGCTCAACCTCAGAGGCAGTTTCCCAAGAAGTCATAGGCCAGCAGAGCTCCATGTTGGTGGAGTGTTTACCCTGTCCCTTACTTTTGGAAGCTCCTCTACCACCTCCAAGGTTGTGAACTCCCGAGCATATTCCATTCAGATACATAATCACAGATTTTCACACTTTTCTCCTCTTATTGTGTCTTACTTGGGCCGAAGGTAATATCATGGCACTTCTCTGGATGTGAGTGGGAAGATTTTTGTGTAGCACATGTTTACATACACATTGGAGTCATTTTCCAATTTTCCATTTGAAATACTGAATCCCTGCCATTAACCCCTACCCTACTGGACTCTGACTAATAATCTTAATATGATGGTGAGAAATAACCCAAAAAGAATAGAAATACAAGCAGTTCAGAGGAGGCATGGTGTGTAGTTGGAATTGCCTTTTGCATTATATAGTGTAGGAGTTATAAATCTAGTCAATTTTTTGTTGAAATAACTCTACATGTGTTTTTAAAGTTAACAAATATGTGAATTCCTGTCTCCCTTTCTCTGTAGCCTATACGGTGCATGTATTTTTATATGCACATAGAAAATCCTATCTGGTATCACACGTATATACTTGTGAGGTGGCTGAATTGGCAGATACAAATTGTGAGAAGAGATCACTCCTCCTAAACGCTGTTGGAACTGAAAATTCAACCTATGGGTGAGCTTCCAAGTTGAATAACATTATACATAAATCCATGTTCAGTAAATGAATATTTTTGCATCTGTGGATTATATATATTTCATGATGAATTTCGATTGGCATATATATTGCTACTTTTTTCTTTTATTGGTTGTTCAAAACATTACAAATCTCTTCACATATCATATTTCATACATTAGATTCAAGTGGGTTATGAACTCCCATTTTTACCCCAAATACAGATTGCAGAATCACATCGGTTACACATCCACATTTTTACATAATGCCCTATTAGTTACTTTTGTATCCTGCTACCTTTCCAATACTCTACTATCCCCCCTCCTCTCCCCTCCCATCTTCTCTCACTACCCCATCTACTCTAATTCATTTCTCTCCTTGTTTATTTTCCCATTCCCCTCACAACCTCTTACATGTAATTTTGTGTAACAATGAGGGTCACCTTCCATTACCATGCAATTTCCCTTTTCTCTACCTTTCCCTCCCACCTCATATCTTTGTTTAATGTTAATCTTTTCTTCCTGCTCTTCCTCCCTGCTCTGTTCTTAGTTGCAATCCTTATATCAAAGAAGACATTTGGTATTTGTTTTTTAGGATTGACTAGCGTCACTAAGCATAATCTGCTCTAGTACCATCCATTTTCCTGCAAATTCCATGATTTTGTCATTTTTTAGTGCTGCGTAATACTCCAGGGTGTATTGAAGCCACATTTTTTTTTATCCATTCATCTACTGAAGGACAACTGTGTTGGTTCCACAGTGTAGCAATTGTGAATTGTGCTGCTATGAACATCGATGTGGCAGTATCCCTGTAGTACACTCTTTTAAGGTCTTAATGGAATAGTCCAAAAAGGGCAATAGCTGGGTCAAATTGTTGTTCCATTCCCAGCCTTCCCCAGAATCTCCATACTGCTTTCCAAATTGGCCGCACCAGTTTTCGGGAACATCTCTCCACACAGGCCTGGTTTGGTCCTTCTTCTCTACATTAAGAAGAGAAAGGCTTATTCAGACACAACCCTTCATCCTTAAAAGGTTGTTTCCCATGGAAGATGGCTTTTGCTCTCTCAGGTCCTTCATTGCTGCCTACATCTTCTTCAGGGATCAAATCTACATGGAACCTCAAAGGTTCTCAGCAGGTGGAAGATACCCTAAATTCCTGTATTGTAAGATGAACTCTGTACCTGCTCTTCTGTAAAGTTAAATTGAGGGAACAGTGTATGGTTAGGGTTAATAACATGTTCGATTTGGGTTAGTAATCATTCTGCTGGATAAATAATGGTATTGGAAAACTGCCATATTTACAAGAATATACAGCTGAAATATAAGTATGAAAACAGAAATCTAGGTAAGATTTGAAGTCCACAAGGGGATTAGGCCCTTGTTTGGGATATTTAGCTTTTAATTACGTTCTGCAAAATTGTCTCAGATAAATCGATAATCCATGGCATAGGACCTTGGACCTTGGATGATTGATTGTAGAAGAGAACATCCACTCAAAATAGGATAGTCGGTAGGTTTAGGAAGAAGAGTGAGTATAAAATTTGGACCAAATGTTCTTTAGCAATAGGGTTTTGGTTATAGAGTGAATGTAAATGTCAGCACATGTGAAGAGTCAGTCACAATGATGAACTTGAAAAAATATAAGAAAGAAGATATCAATAGAGACAATACAAAATCAGGCAATTATAATGTGAGTGATAGGATTAGACATTTTCAACAAGATTGAGATTGAATACATAATCTTAGGAAGAAAAAAATAGGTAGTCACCAATAGGAATGATATTTGAAAGCATTAGGCAACCTGGACATGGATGTTTTTAGTAATCCATGTTCACTTTCCGTTTAGGATTTGGTACAATCATAAGTGTGACCTTTGCATTTGTGCCCAGAAAATTATTGTGATAAAATATATATGTAGATCATGTGACATGATTATTTCTTCCACTATTACTGGGAGCAATATTTGAAGACATATAAATTAGTATTGGGGGTACAAAGTGGTGTACCCTGAGTCTATGAATATAGAGATAACGCATGAATAGAACTTACTGTGAATTAATAATATAACTGGTTCCTCTTTAAATAATGGATTGAATTGATATCTGAAAGTATATTAGAAATCATTAATTGACATAAAATCAGTCATTCCAACCAGTTATGTATCTAATGGTAATCTTAGGGTTATTGTTTATCATGAAGTGTGTGTGAGTTTTGCTTCAAAAGTGATAATGGAAATGGAAAATATTGTGTTTGGTAAGAAGTCTCATGAAAAGACCAGTCAAAAAATATGGAGGAATACATGTGTTCTGAAGCAGGAAGTGATTGAAAGTGAAACAAATGCCTATAAATTTGCTAAATTGTGGATGAAATATACATCCTATAATGTGCATAAACTGATGAAATAGTAGTGTACCAGTGTTGAATAAAAATGAATGTCAAAATGTACGTCATGTCCCATAGGAATCTACTTGCATTGATGTTAAACTGGGTCAGTTACTGTAGAAATATTAGGATTCGCGTGCATCATTCACCTAAGTGAGTTTTCTTTTTTTTTAATTTTTATTTATGATTCTTCAAAACATTACATAGTTCTTGATGTATCATATTTCACACTTTGATTCAAGTGGGTTATGAACTCCTATTTTTACCCTGTATACAGATTGCAGAATCAAATCAGTTACACATCCATTGATTCACATATTGCCTTACTACTGTATGTTGTATTCTTCTGCCTTTCCTATCCTCTACTATCCCCCCTCCCATGCCCTCTCCTCCCCTCTTCTCTCTCTAATCCCACTACTCTAATAAATTTTCCCCCTTGTATTATTTTTCCCTTTCCCCTCACTTCCTCTTGTATGTAATTTTTTATAACCCTGAGGGTCTCCTTCCATTTCCATGCAATTTCCCTTCTCTCTCACTTTCCCTCCCACCTCACATATCTGTTAAATGTTAATTTTCTTCTCATGCTTTTCGTCCCTTCTCTGTTCTTAGTTACTCTCCTTATATTAAAGAAGACATTTGGCATTTGTTTGCTAGGGTTTGGCTAGCTTCACTTAGCATAATCTCCTCTAATGCCATCCATTTCCCTGCAAATTCTATGATTTTGTCATTTTTTAATGCAGAGTAATACTCCGTTGTGAATAAATGCCACTTTTTTTTTATCCATTCATCTATTGAAGGGCATCTAGGTTGGTTCCACCGTCTTGCTATTGTGAATTGTGGTGCTATGAACATCAATGTAGCAGTTTCCCTGTAGCATGCTCTTTTTAGGTCTTTAGGGAATAGAATGAGAAAGGGAATAGCTGGGTCAAATGGTGGTTCCATTCCCAGCTTTCCAAGAAATCTCCATACTGCTTTCCAAATTGGCTACACCAATTTGCAGTCCCACCAGTAATGTACAAGTGTACCTCTTTCCCCACATCCTCCCCAGCACTTGTGTTTGTTTGGCTTCATAAATGCTGCCAATCTTACTGGAGTGAGATGGTATCTTAGGGTGGTTTTGATTTGCATTTCTCTGATTGCTGGAGATGGTGAGTATTTTTTCATGTACTTGTTGATTGATTGTATGTCCTCCTCTGAGAAGTGTCTGTTCAGATCCTTAGCCCATTTGTTGATTGGGTTATTTGTTATCTTATTGTCTAATTTTTTGAGTTCTTTGTATATTCTTGATATTAGGGCTCTATCTGAAGTGTGAGGAATAAAGATTTGTTTCCAGGATATAGGCTCCCTATTTACCTCTCTTATTGTTTCTCTTGCTGCGAAAAACCTTTTTAGTTTGAGTAAGTCCCATTTGTTGATTCTAGTTATTAACTCTTGTGCTATGAGTGTCCTTTTGAGGAATTTGGAGCCCAACACCACAGTATGTAGATCGTAGCCAATTTTTCTTCTATCAGACGCCATGTCTCTGATTTGATATAAAGCTCCTTGATCCATTTTGATATAACTTTTGTCAATGGCGAGAGAAAGGGATTCAGTTTCATTTTGTTACATATGGATTTCCAGTTTTCCCAGCACCATTTGTTGAAGATGCTATCCTTCCTCCATTGCATGCTTTTAGCTCCTTTATCAAATATAAGACAGTTGTAGCTTTTTGGATTAGTCTCTGTGTCCTCCATTCTGTACCATTGGTCCACCTGCCTGTTTTGGTACCAGTACCATGCTGTTTTATTTTTACTATTGCTCTGTAATATAGTTTGAAATCTGGTATCGCTATACCGCCTGATTCAAACTTCCTGCTTAGAAATGCTTTTGCTATTCTGGGTCTTTTATTTTTCCATATGAATTTCATGATTGCTTTCTCTATTTCTACAAGAAATGCCCTTGGGATTTTGATTGGCATTGCGTTAAACCTATAGAGAACTTTTGGTAATATCACCATTTTGATGATGTTAGTTCTGCCTATGCATAAACAGGGTATATTTTCCATCTTCTAAGATCTTATTCTACTTCTCTTTTTAGGGTTCTGTAGTTTGCATTGTATAAATCTTTCACCTCTTTTGTTAGGTTGATTACCAAGATTTTTTTTTTTGAAGATATGTGAATGGAGTGTTTTTCCTCATTTCTGTTTCAGAAGTTTTGTCGCTGATATACAGAAATGCTTTTGATTTATGCATGTTGATTTTATATGCTGCCACATTGCTGAATTCATTTATTAGTTCTAGTAGTTTTTTTGTAGACCCTTTTGGGTTTTCTATATAAAGAATAATGTCATCTGCAAATAGTGATGTTTTAAGTTCTTCTTTTTCTATTTTTATGCCTTTAATTTCTTTCGTCTGTCTAATTACTCTGGCCAGTTTCGAAAACTATATTGAATAGAAGTGGTGATAGAGGACATCCCTGTCTTGTTCCAGATTTTAGAGGGAATGCCTTCAATTTTTCTCCATTCAGAATGATACTAGCCTGAGGGTTAGCATAGATAGCTTTTACAGTGTCGAGGTAAGTTCCTGTTATCCCTGGTTTTTCTAATGTTTTGAACATAAAGGGATGCTCTACTTTGTCGAATGATTTTTCTGCATCTATCTAGATGATCATATGCTTCTTATCTTTAAGTATATTTATGTTGTGAATAACATTTATTGATTTCTGTATATTGAACCTTCCTTGCATCTCAGGGATGAATCCTACCTGATCATGATGCACAATTTTTTTGATGTGCCTTTGTATCCAATTCGCCAGAATTTAATTGAGGTTTTTTGCATCTAGGTTCATCAGAGATATTGGTCTGTAGTTTTTTTTCTTTGAGGTGTCTTTGTCTGGTTTCGGAATCAGAGTGTTCTTGGCCTCATAGAATGAATTTGGCAGAGCTCCCTCTTTTTCTATTTCCTGAAATATCTTGAAAATTATTGGTATTAATTCTTTTTTAAAGATCTTGTAAAACTCCGCTGTATACCCATCTGAACCTGGACTTTTCTTGGTTGGTAGTCTTTTGATTGCTTCTTCTATTTTATCCATTGATATTGGTCTGTTTAAATTGTGTGTATCCTCCTGACTCAGTTTGTGCAAATCATATGACTTAAGAAATTTATCAATGTCTTCACTATTTTCTATTTTATTGGAATATAGGTTTTCAAAATAATTTCTAATTGTCTTCTTTATTTCTGTAGCATCTGTTGTTATATTGCCTTTTTGATCCCATATGTCAGTAATTTCAGTTCTCTCTTTCTTCGCTTAAATCCAAAACACTCAAACATGACACTCATCTTCTTCCATATAGACACTCATCATACCCTGTGGCTGGAGGTTTCTATGAGAGGCAAGGCCATGAAAGTGTCCAAAATAAGCTCACTTGCCCCTCATTTGCCTAAAATCATGGTGGCCTGGGTACTCTTCCTTTGAACCAGGAGTGATCAAATATTCCTGCTGGTAAAGTGTTCCGCTTTTCCAATTTGAGGCCTACTAGCTGTCAGGTATAGATTCTTTATGTGATTTGGAGTCATGAGAAAACCCAAGCACCTATGGGATAGCCTCTGCAGGGATTTGAAGAACGCATTTGACCCAAAGGATCCCTATTCTCACTTGATGTAGGTCAGGAACCCAACCTAAGAAGGCAAAAAAATTTATCCACAATGACTGCTCTTTTGGCCATTTTGGTTTGGAAGCACATGGGATTTTTATTTAGATCTATCAGGTGCTGAGAATTTAAGCCACAACCTCACACAAGGACAAGAGGCTGATTCAAGCACATCCCATTCCAAAGCAATTAAGCAAAGAGCCACAGGTGATGCCCATTCATTTCCATATGAAAACAGTTTTCTTAAGGCTTCACAAAGGGGTGGCCTGAGGTAAAGACCTTCTTGACATTCAGGGTAATAGAAACATAAGTAAGCAAAAGGCCCAAAGCAGGGTTTCTCCACTAAGACTTTTCTGGTCACACTGATATCTGAGTTTTCTGAGATTCTCCCATTCCCTTCAGCTATCAGTACATGGCCATGTCACAGAGCCTTGTGGTGGTACATATGTTGGACACAAAACCATGAGCCTATTCAGGAGAGTGGCCAGAATTCACGAAGAAACAGGAACTTAGAAAGATAGTAGGTATTGCCCATCCATAGGCAAGCCACTCTCCATTCTTAAATTGGGCAGGATGAACGCTGGGACACTTTATATTAGACAGGACACAACCATTGATGCATTCGCTTTTCAAAGGTCTACAACCACGGATACAGTGGGATACACAAACAAAGAAACACTCGCCATGTCAAATGACTTATTAAAAACAGTCCACTCCAAACCAAACAAACTGCCTTTCCTACCTATTCTCATAACATGAGACAAAACCAAACTCACATGCACACCCACAAAGGCACCTCCTTTACCCAAGTAGGTCTGTGACTATCCAGAGTGTCCTCAGACTGATTGGCCATACTATGTTCCCACGAAATGGCCTGTCCTGTCTCAGATCTGGTCTTCATTACCAACTCTGTAAAGTTGTCAGGAGCCATCAGGGAGTCACTACCTGCTTTCTCAGGAAGGCCCCTCTTCAGAGCTTTCCTGGCATTTAACCATCCACAGATCAGTATTTACCAAGAAAGACTGACTCTGTCTTTGGTAAATCCAAACAAGTGAACCCAATGGGACTGGGACTGGGACTGGCTCTGTGTGCTTGGCTTCCTGGATCCCGAGTTCAGCAAATTGCATCAACAAAGAAGTGAGGTGGGTCAATTCCTTCAGGAACTGAATGAGGTCACTGCCTTGGTAACCACTTTGTTCTAACAGATGCTTCGAAGGTTCCCATGAGATGGAGGTTACCCCTACATCCTGTGACACATTCAGAAGTTAGAATTGTATATCGACCATAGGCACCCGGGAACTGCTCTCCACACAGGCTGTGGTGAGCCGTTTCTGCAGATTATGGTCGCCATTGCAAGATGGCGCTGGCTCCACTGTGGTCTGTAATAAACAACTCCTTGTTTGGGAGAGTTGGTGCATGGTTTCTCAGCACCCTGTGAGAAAGTTCCACGTGGCAGCTTCGCATTGGGGCTTGGGATGCTTTATTAAGGCTGGGAGGGGCATCCGACGGGGAATTAGAAGAAATATCAAGGGCCTGAATAAACTGCTGAAAGAAGATTCCTGAGTTGCGTCTTCCTTGTGGGCAAGGGGTCGCGACAACAGGCCTTGTTTGGTCCATCTTCTCTACAATAAGAAGAGAGAGACTGATTCAGACATATCAATTCATCCTGACCTGGTTGTTTGCTGTGGAAGATGACTATTGCTCTCTCAGGTCCTACATAGCTGCCTACATCTTCTCTAAGGATCATTTCTTCATGGATCATTGAGTTTCTCAGCCGGTGAAAGATCAGCTACATTACTATATTGTAAGACGAACTCTGTCCCTGCTCTTCTGTAAGTTATATTAAGGGAAGAGTGTATGGTTAGGTTCAATAATAGCATCGATTTTGGTTAGGAATCATTCTGCGGGATGAATAATGGTATTGGCAACCTGCGATATTTACAAGAGTATATAGGTGAAATATAAGTATGAAAGCAGAAATTTGGTAAGATTTGAAGCCCAGAAGGGCATTGGGCCCTTGAGTGGGATACTTATCTTTGAATTATGTCCTGCACAGTAGTCTCAGATAAATCAATATACAATGGCATAGGACCTTGTAACTTGGATGATTGAATGTTGAACAGAACATCCAGTCAAAAAGCAATAGTCGATAGGATTTGGAAGGTATTCGGTAGGCTAAGAAGAAGAGTGAGTATAGGATTTGGACCAAAAGTTCTTACCAATAGGGTTTCGGGTAGAGAGTGAAGGTGAATGTCAGCACATGTGAAGAGTCAGTCGCAATGATGAACTGGGGAAAACATGTATGAAAGCACATATCAATAAAGACATTAGGAAATCAAGTAAAGTATAAAGTGAGTGATAGGATTACACATTTTCAACAGGCTGGAGCTTGAATTTATAATCTTAAGAGGCAACAAATATGTAGTCACAAATAGAATTGACATTTGAGAACATTAGGCAACATGGACATGGATGATTTAGTAATCCATGTTCACTTCCCATTTAGGCTTTGATACAATTGTACATGTGACCTTTGCTTTTTGTGTCCAGAATATTTCTGTGATAAAATGTATATGCAGATCTGGTGACATGAGTATTTCTTCCACCATTTCAGGGAGCAATATTTTGAAGACGTATTAATTAGTATGGGGGTACAAATAGGCGTACCCTGTGTCTATGAATATAGAGATAATGCAAGAATACACCATTCTGTGAATAAACAATATAACTGGATCCACTTTAAATAATGGATTGAATAGATATCTGAAAATATATCAGAAATGTTATATTGATATACAATCATTCATTCCAACCAGTTATATATCTAATGGTCATCTTAGGGTTATGGTTTATCATGAAGGGTGTGTGAGATTTGTTTCAAAATGATTATGGAAATCGATTATAATGTATTTGGAAAGAAGTCTCATTAAAAGACCAGTCAAGAAACATAGAGAAATACATGTGTTCTGGAGAAGAAAGTGATTAAAAGTGAAACAAATGCCTATAATTTTGCTAACTAGTGGATGAAATATGTATCCTATGATGTGCAAAAACTGAAAAATAGTAAGGTACCACTGTTGAATAAAAATGAACATAAAAAGATGCATCATGTCCCATAGGAATCTACTTGCATTGATGTTAAACTGGGTCAGTAACTGTAGAAATATTAGGATTTGTATGTACCTTTCACTGAAGTTAGTTTTCAGTACTAGGAAACAAATATATATTTCAGGTGAATGAATATTTCTGAGAATAATGTTGTGAAAAGTTGATTATTAATCCACATACATGAACATGAATGAATTTAGGGAGTGTATATAAGACACATACATTTCATATTATGAAAATTCTGGAGAGTGTGTGTATGTGTATATATATATATATATATATATATATATATATATATATATATAGACACAAACACACACACACACAAACAACCACAGACAATAAACATACCAATTCATTTGCCAAACAAAATTCACCATGAAATATATATCATCCACAGATCGAAAAACATTCATTTCACTGAACATGGATTTATGTATAATGTTGTTCTACTAGGAAGCTCACCTATAGCTTGAAATTTCAGTTCCAACACCTTTTAGGAGGAGTAATCTCTTCTCACAATTTGTAACTGCCAAGTCAGGCACCTCACAAAAATTTACTTGTGATATCACGTAGGATTCTATATGTGCATATAAAAATACATGTGCTGAATAGGCTACAGAGAAAGGGAGACAGGAATACACATATTTTTTAACTTTAAAAACACATGGAGAACTATTTCAATTAAAAATTGACTAGATTAATAACACCTACCATTTATCTTGCAAAAGGCAAGTCCAATATACACCATGTCTCCTCTGAACTGCTTGTATTTCAATTTTGTTTCAGTTATTTTTCTCCATCATATTAGTATTAATTGTTAGAGTCTCATAGAGTATGGGTTATTGTGAGGGATATAGTATTTTGAATGGAAAATTGAAAAATGAATCCAATGAGTATGCATATATATGGTATACAATAATCTTCCCACTCTCATCCAGAACAATGCCTTGACATTACCTTCGCCCCAAGTAAGACACAATTAGAGGAGTAGAGTTAAAATATCTGTGAATACATATCTGGGATAGAAAATGCTCAGGAGTTCACAAACATGGATGTGGTAGAGGAGTTTCCAAAAGTAAAGGACAGGGTTGATCTCCCAACCTGATCTTTCAATAAAATTGGCAGTCATCTTGCCACACAGCCATGAGAAGATAATTTTTTCTTTACTATAAATTAGTGCAAATTCCAAACCTACTTGGAATTCCTGCCCATGCCTTGAACTCACCCATATCTGGCTTTCTGACCAGATTGCAGCCCTCTCTGAAACTTTAGTGACACCTCATAAATATTGGCCTTCCCTGGCCAAAGACCCTCTCTAGGCTCTAATGGTCCTCATAATTTTTGATGCTGGGGCCAGCAAATAAAAAATGTAACCTATAATTAGTGTGATGCTTGTCAAAGTTCTGTTTTCTGTAACTCCCCTTTTGTGTAACTTTCTGGGGTATAAAGCTGGGCTGTAGGAAATGTGGGGATGCTGTCTTGTTTCCGCTGTTTGAGAGGGAGAGACAGCCCACCCGGATGAAATAATAATCTTGCTTTAATTTGATTTTAATTGGAGTCAGTGGTCTTTTCTTGCATCCTGGTCTAATATTTTAGAGTTCCCCAGTGAGATGACCCGACCAGATCACAAGACCAGACTCCTGGAAATTCTGAAGCTGGCCTTTCCTCCAAGGCTCCGGGCTGGAGAGCCAAGTTCAAAGGCCTTGGAGTGAGCCTTCAGTCCGGGGAGCACTGCAGTGAACCATCGCACTATAACTATTAGCAAGCACCTGGTGGAGGAGGCCTCCATAGGTAAGTGGTATCTTTATAACATCTGATATCCGGTAAAGGGACATCTCTTCTGATGACAGAGAGGTGGCATGGGGAGGCTCACATATACTCCTGTCCGGGACAGTAACAAGAATCATTCTGTCCTCTGTTCTGTTCTGTAGGGAATTCCTCTGAAAGGGTAGAGAGGTGCCAACGGGCATGCAGGAGCTCCTTCCCCGGTGCTTTAGCAAGACGTTGTATTGCTCCTCTGTTTTTCTGTTTCTTCACCGGTTTTCTGTTTCTTTGTGTTTTTTTCTGTGTTCTGTATGTTTTTGGTTTGTTAGTTTTTGTGCGTTTTGTTGTGTGATTTCTTTGGTAAAAACATAATGATATTGGACGTGAAAATGGGTAATAAAGCAAGTAAGCCTGACACCCCTTTGGACTGTGTTTTAAGGAACTGTGATGAACTTTCCCCCCCTTTGTCAAGCAGGATGAGAGAAGCCCCTAGCTCGTTGCCTGGAGCACACCCACTGCAGAGGGCAATGCCTGCTGGTGACCTAAGAACTGAGTATCTCTTAGGTGAAAAAGTGAAACTCCTTTAAAACCGCTTGTCCCTCCAGATCAAGAGAGTCACAACCTTTCGGCAGAATCCCCTGTGTTTCTCCTTTGTTAGCAAAGCAGTAAACCTCCCTTTTTCTTTTTCTCAAACGCTGTCCTCATTATTAAATTGGTATTAATTGGCTTTAACATCAGGAACCAAAATTTAAGTTACAAATTTTGATACCCTCCCCCGGACCCTGGGACTTTTTGAGAGCTGACTACTGAAATATTAGGAGACGGAGCGTGCTCGGGGTGGAACTGAACCAGAGGAGCTAATCCTGTAAGTAAAAGGAGGGACTGAAGGACTCCCAGCAGCTGCCAAAGCCCTGTTGCTTCAGAGAATTCCCTCCTTCCGTCCCTGCACTGTAAGAATTATGCCACCTCTGTCTTATTAAAAAAGAGAATAAGAAAAAGGGGACACTAAATGCAGTAAAGTCACCATAGAGACCCTTGATTTCACATTTCAGGTTGCTCCTCTTTGAAAACATCTGTTCCCCTTGTGGGGACATCTATCGTGCTACAGGTGTAGGAGATTTTTCTCTTATCTGTTATGTTTTAAAGGCTTCTGTCTGTCAGCCATAGTCTGGAGCTCCTTTCTGTCTGTCTTGTGTCTTTGTTTCTGGCCCTTAAAGACATGTGCAATAATGTGTTCATATTATAAATTGTTTCTTGGGAATGATCTTAGCTCAATGTGTGTCTAAATGATGACGTTTTATTGTAACAATCTGGTATCTGAATGGGTTTTTGAAGCATTGTACAATCTTGCAGTTAAAAGTCTGGTTCATATAATTGTTTAGTTTATGATTTTAGATAATTCATGCAAGAGAACTTAAATACTTAGCATGGAAAACTAAAGAACTCTATTTCCAAGTTGGCAAGTAACTTCCCAAACATTCAGTCTTATTTTTCACCAGTTTTGAATTGGGTAGACTGGGAAAATATCACAGTGTGTACCAGTGCATTAATTTGGAAAAGGATAGTAAATCATAGTATGGTATCTGTTGACAGAACAAGATGTAAAGATATAAAATTTTGTGAATTGTAACTTAAAATTGTACCATAATTTTCAACATCCAAACCTGAAAATTATGGTTAAAATGCCTTAGGCCTGAGGTGTCTGCTCAGAATAGCAGTTTTTCCCTGCTCCTTCCAGACCTCAGCCAGGCCTTATGTTGAAATGCAAATGAAAGAAGCCTACTAGCTCAGTAGGAGACTGATCTGAGGCCTAAGGGGGGGGAGAAAAAATTACATTGTATGGTATTTACTAATAACTGCCCAGTCACTTTTTCTAGGACTCTTATTTTTTTCCTTAGATTCTGTATTGTTTTTAACTCATGATTTTGATCCTACAGACCTAGGTTAATGTTTTTCTGATCAGTTCTATCTTTGACCAACAGTGGAGTTTTTGAAACATTGCAATGGAGATTTCACCTGTGAAAAGCTACAAGGCCTTTACTATAATTATGTGTGCACACTCTTGTTATGTGTTGTATGTGTATATATACATATGTCCGTATATCATGTATATTATATACAAATTAACATACATAAGGAGCGCTCATAAAAAAAGGAGCACTCACAAAAACAAATTTTAAAAAGCGGATCCAAAGATCTTTAATTTATGTGATTTAAATGGTTCACTTTAAATTGGATAAACAGATAAAAATAAATGTCTTTAAATTTAAGCTTACATGTTTTTCTAGGTGTTCAAAAATCTAATAAAATATTAATGTCGACAAAAGGTCTAATATGCCTTGGTTCTAGGACTTTTCCTTCAACAAATAAATGGTCTACACTGTTCAATACTTTTGTCTAATATTTTGATAAATAAATAAATTAAATTTAATATTTGATTACTCATTCATGAGTATTCTTGTTAGATATGTTATTGATTTACTAAGGTCTGTATAAGTTTGTTCTAAAGTCTGTATAAGATTGTAAAAATCAGTCATGTGTAAAAGACACAAAAATTTCTTAAAACATACGTTTACCAATAACATTGTGTTTATTAAGTTTTATTTTTCTAGAGCAAGCAACCATAAATATTAAACAACTTATTAAATACGATCTGTTATTTTAGATCACTGTACTGCCATTTCTTTAAAAGCTAAACTTGGTTAATGTAGAAACATCAATGCAATTGTGATGCTATTAATGTGCTCATATCTTCCAGGAATACAAGTCTCTAAGGTAGAAACTTTAAAAGAGCATTATGTGAAGCTTGTGTTCAGAAGTTGTATGGTAAAAAAAATATATATTGGGCATTTATTTACCTTTTATCAATAAGATATGTAAACTTTTATGTTACTTTTTACATTGGGGAACAATTTGAATGTATTTTTATGTTAATGAGAGCCTTAGCTATGAAAAGGATAAAACTTTCAGCGTTTATTTTATTCATGTTTTAAATGTTATATTATATGGTGTTAACTAATGTTCATGTGACCTCAAACAATTAATGTTAACTTTTTAAACTGATATTTAAAAACAAAGATCATCTTTAGAACTAAAACACTTAAGATTTATAAAGAGCCCTGCCTTACTTGAGATAAGGCTCTGTGTCCCAACTTACTACATGTGAGAATGACTACGAAAGCAGTGGGTCAGATGTTATTTCATTTAAAGTTACATTCAAAAGTTCTTTTTTTTTCATATCAAGATTATTAGGATCTCAAACAAGAAATATAATAAATAACTCAGCCTAAAAATTCAGGGTAGCTATTACACGAACTAAGTATATTTACTCTTGTTAATTTTATTTTGTAATTTCCTTATAAGTGATCTAAAGATTCCCTGTTAGTGTTTTACAGAAGTGTTGCTTTAAGAACACAACATGGGTTAATTAAAGATAACAAGTCATCACCAAAAGACAGGCAGAAAAATACAGATCCCAATTAATAAAAAGATAAATAATTTTAAATTACAGACATTAAAGCCCAGTACTCTTAATATAAGGCTGCTAAAATTTATTTGCTGGATGTTTAAAATTAGGATTTAAAATTAAAGTTAAATCAAAAGGGCCAAGAAAACCAATATTTGATTCTTGCCCTCTGAGTCAGTCTGTATCCAGGGAACAGGGGACTTCCCTAAAGAGCTTTGCAACTCTGAGCCACTGGAGAACAGAAAGCCAATCAGTGCATTTTCTATGAAGAAGACAGTCATCAGAGAAGGGAGACATCCCTGATGCTTCCGAGGGAAGCCACAGGGTCAAGCAAGACCTGGACACACCTAGCGAAAATGGCACTAGCAGAACTGAGAAGCTGCTCTCAAGTTTCCCCAGGAATGACTCCCATAAAAGCTCAGCTGACTGTTCATAATAGATAGAAACAAAAGTCAGTTTGACTGCTTCATCTTAAACCTTTAGGAAAGACAGTTAAACGCAAAATACAGCCATTCCTGGGTATTTTAAATAATAACAGTAATAATAATATTTTAAGGTATGCACTTTATGTTAGCCTCCCAAAATAAATAAGACTGGAGGCTACAAAGAAGGGTTCTCAGAGAGGAATGCCTGATAACTATAAAAAGAGACTATCAAGAGGAGCTGCCAGAGGCAGAAGTTTTTAGTTTAATTCCTACAGATATTCCTAACCTACACAGGTAATATTGGAGTTTGCTAGTACAATTATCCAGCCTTGAGTAACAGAATTAAGGGTTTCTCTATTAGACACAGAGGTCATACTAGTAAAAGAATTTTGCAGGATCAGATGGTATTAAATTATAACACTGTATTTTATGGGGAGGGACAACTGTAACCCTAAATGTTAAATATTAAGTTGACAGTCCTGATAACTGGGGATATTTAAGACTGGTGAGGGAACTTCTATACAGTGACATGTTCCAGCTGCTGCAACATTTATTCAGTACTCATGTATTTTGTTTCTCTCATAGAAGAACCCATCCCCAGATGACTTTACAACCTGTACTTCCCCAACCAGACTTCAAACCGAACTGACTTCGAAAAGGCAACTCATGTCTCTCAGACCGTACCCCCTCACGTCACCCTCTCTCAGCTCAGAAGAAGTCAAAATGAGTGACGCCTCGCTTCTTACTACAATGGAGCCAAAAATAAATAGACTATCAATATAAGTAATTAATTAAGTCAGTAAAATCAGGGAGACCGGTTTTGGGTGAGTTCAAAAAATGGGGAGACTGTTACCTGAGGAATTAAATTTCCCTCAGTGCTCGTCCCCTACCCTATCAAAGATTTGAAAGGGACACATTAGAAAATGGGGGAATGATAGACCCAACCTGATATTTTATTTAAATTGGAGCCATCTTGACACAAAGCCATGAAAAGATAATTTTGGCTTAACTATAAATTACACCAAATTCTGAACCTGCTTTGAATGCCTGCCCATGCCTTGAACTCACCCATGCATGGCTCTCTGACCAGATAACAGCCCTCTCTGAAACTTTATTTACACCTCATAAATATTGGCCTTCCCTGGCCAGACGACACTCTCTGAGGCTCTAATGGTTCTCATAAATTCTGATGTTGGGGCCGGCAAAAAAAAAAAATGTAAACTATCATTAGTGTGATGCTTGTCAGAGTTCTGTTATCTGTAACCACCCTTTTCTGTAACATTCTGCGCTATAAAGCCATTCTGTAGGAAAGGTGGGGTTGCTCTCTTGTTCCCGCGGTTTTGGGAGGGAGACACAGCCCGGGTGGTGGAAATAATAAGTTTGCTTTAATTTGATTTTAATTGGAGTCAGTGGTCTTTTCTTGCGTCCTGGTCTAAAAGGTAAACACTCCACCAACATGGAGCTCTGCCTGCCTAAAGACTACTTGAGAAACTGCCTCTGAGGATGGGCACTTGACATATATGTTGTTGTCAGGAGCTTTAGCTTCCATTCTAAGGAGACCATTAAAGCTGAGTCTGCATCTATGTGACCTGGAGGACATTGTTTCTTATTTTCCAAATAACATGAGGCAGCAGTGCTGACTTCTCTCTTTGTAGGTAAACTGTGGCCACTGAAAGCTAAGTGTCTCCGCATGTGGACTGTGAAGCCATTTGGTCATCCTCCACTTTTCATGGTGTTTCTTGCTGCTGCACTGGGAGTTTGGTATTTGCTTCACGAAATACAAGGAGTTCAACTGGGACACAGTGCTGGAGGGAGTCCTGTCACGTGTGGTGGGTCAGGGTCTGCAGGAGAATGCACCAACCAGGCTTCTATTCCACATAGCTTGTCCCCTTAACGATAGCAACCTGATTCTGAACATTGCCCTGAAACATCTCCATATAACAAGATGCCTTTTATGGAGAGGATTCAGACATATACGTGATTCCTGTCTGCACCATGTCAGCCACAAGCCATTTGGAAGTCAATGACAGATCCACATGGCTTGACAAGAGATGCTTTATCACACACCTGCACATCACAGCTCTGGGCCCACTACTCAGCAGCCTCCAACATACTGGTATCTGTGTTATACACCATTTTCATGAAACCCAGTCAATCAAGGCACTGTCTGGTACCCTCATGATCAGCAACAGGACATCCAAAGATTCTCCAGGGCCACCTGGTCATGGGAATTTCAAAAATTTCATGGTATTTATCTAGCCATTTTTCAAGGATGAATTTGGGGAAACTGTGGGTTTAAATTCATTCAGGAACCATTAAATTTTGAAGAAGCACATTTCAAGGAAAGCTCTGGTGAACTCTCAGAGGCAAGGCTTCCCAAAGAGTGGCCCAAAGGACACATGAAGCCAGGCCCATTGAGGTCTCCAATGTAAGGTCCATGTATGTTTTGACTCTCAACTATGGCGGCCAATCTTTCAGAATAAAGTCATGTGATATCCAGGCTGAGTTTGACAGTACTCTTTGGAAAGCCACCCTTTTCTATATCTCAGTTTTCAAGGGTGAATCTCATGCATGGCCACCTAAAATCCCAACACAATTCATGGCAATACTTCTCTGAGGTCAGTTCCATTACTCAGTCTCTATGGGAAATCACACCATAGTTCAAGCTCAGGTGGACCCAGGCATCTTTACCAACCACCACACAGCTGACCACAATTAAAACCAAAACACTCCCACATGGCCCTCATCTTCTTCCACATACACACTCATCATAACCTCTGGCTGGAGGTTTCCATGAGGGGCGCAGCCCAAGACACTGTCCAAAATAAGCACACTTGTGCCTCATTTGCCTAAAGTCAGCTTGGCCTGGACACCCTTCCTGTGAACAAAGAGTGATCAATTAGTCCTGCTCTATAACTGCTCCGCTTCTCCAATTTGAGGCCTACTGACTGTCTGGTATAGATTCTTCATGAGAATTTGTGTCATGAGAAAACTCAAGCACCTATCGGCTAGCCTCTAGAGGGCTTTGAAGAACTCATTTGACCCAAAGAATTCCTATTTTCACTTGATGGAGGTCAGGAAGGTTACAAAAGATGGCGAGACACTTCATCCACAAAGACTGCTCTTTTGGCCATTTTGGTTATGAATGCACACTTGGAAACTTTCTTTAGATGCATCAGATGCTGACAATCTAAGCCACTGCCTCACAAAGGGCCAAGAGGCTGATTCAGCCACATCCCTTTCCAAAGCAATTAAGCAAAGAGCCACAGGTGATGCCCATTCATTTCCGTTTGTAAACTGTTTTCTTCAGGCTTCACAAAGGGGTGGCCTGAGGCAAAGACCTTCCTGACATTCAGGACAACAGAACAATAGGTAAGCAAAAAGCCCAACGCAATGTTTCTCCACTGAGACTTTACTGGTCACACAGAATTCTGAGTTTTTGAGATGCTCCCATTCCCTTCAGCTATTAAGTACATGCCCATGTCAGAGAGCTTGGAGGTGGTGCATATCTTGGAAACAAAACCATGAGGCTATTCTGGAGAGTGGCCCGTATTCAAGAAGAAGAGAGAAACTTAGGAAGGTAGTAGGTGTTGCCCATCCATAAGGCAAGCCACTCTCCATTCTTAAATTGGGCAGGATGAATGCTGGGAAGCTTTCTACCAGACAGGACACAACCATTGATGCATTCTCTTTTCAAATGTCTATAACCATGTATACAGTGGGATACACAGACATAGAAACACTCATGTTGTCAAACAAATTTCTAGAAACATTCCACTCCAAACAAACAAACCGACTTATTCTCAGAACATGAGACTAAACAACAAACTCATAGGGACACCCACAACAGCACCTCCTTCCCCCAAGTATGTCTGTGACTATCCTCAGTGTCCTCTGACTGGTGGGCCATACTATGTTCCCCGAAGTGGCCTGTTCTGTCTCAGATCTGGTCTTCATTGCCAACTCTTTGAAGTTGTCAGGAGCCATGGTTGAGCCACTACCTGCTTTCTCAGAAAAGGCTTCTATTCAGACCTCTCCTGGCATTTGGCCATCATCACTTAAGTAGGTACCAAGAAAGACTGACTCTGTCCTTGATAAATCCAAACAATTGAGACCACTGGGACTGGGACTGGGACTTCTCTGGGTGCCTGGCAGTCAATCACCAAGGAAGTGTGGTAGGTTACTTCCTTCAGGAAATGAATGAGGTCACTGCCTTGGCGACCACTTTGTACTAACAGTTGCTTCCAAGGGTCCCATGAGATGGAGTCTGCCCCTACTTCCTGTGATACTTACACAAGTTAGAATGGTATATCAACCACAGGCACCCAGGAACAGCTCTCCACACAGGCCTGGGCCTGGTTTGGTCCATTTAATCTACATTAAGAAGAGAGAGGCTGATTCAGTCACATTCCTTCATCCTGACCAGGTTGTTTGAAATGGAAGTTGACTTTTGCTCTCTCACATGCTTCATAGGTGCCTACATCTTCTTCAGGGATGATTTCTGCATGGAACTTTGAGGTTCTCAGCAGGTGGAAGATCGCCTACATTCCTGTATTGTAAGATCAACAATTTCCCTGTTCTTTTGTAAAGTTAGATTGAGGGAAGAGTGTATGGTTAAGGTTAATAACAGGTTCGATTTCGATTAGGAATCACTTTGCAGAATAAATAATGGTATTGGAAACCTGTGATATTTACATGAATATGCGGTGAAATATAAGTATGAAAACAGAAATCTAGGTAAGATTTGAAGTCCATAAGGGCGTTGGGTGGCATGGACCCCATCCTTTGAAGCAGGAATGATCAAACAGCCCTGCTGCTAATACTGCTCTTCTTCTCCAATTTGAGGCCTACTGACTGTCAGGTATATATTTTTACTGTGATTTGGAGTCATGAGAAAACCCAAGCACCTATGGGCTAGCCTCTTCAGGTCTTTGAAGAACTCATTTGACTCAAAGGATTGCTATTCTCACTTGAAGGTAGTCAGGAACTGAAAAGGTCATCGAACGTTGGAGGAAAAGACCAACAAGAAACTGTCTCATGCCAAAAGAAATGGTTTATTGGGGGTCCAGCATCTGGGGCTCAGAGCTCACTCCAGAGGAGGAAAGAAAAAAGATCCCGGAGAACAACTTGAGCAGAGTTTATATACATTCTTTAGAGAGGGCAGGGACTTTACATACATCATAGCCTCCTTTAGGAAATCATCATACGCCGCAGGAAAATCAAATAGCAACTCTAAAACAAGATTAGCACATCCTTTGGCGGGAACAGGTCGGGCAGGGGGTGATTTTTTAGCCCTGAGAAGGGGTATACATTTAAACTGGTTGGTTGAAGCCCTGAGATGTAATCGTGCTGAGCTGCAGGGTTTCTGGGAAGGGGTTGTTTAGCTACTAGGTGGTCAGGGAAGATTTCAACACACATCTAATGGGCAGTTCTGGGAATTGTCTTAACTGCCACAGGAATTTCAGGTTCTGAGTGCAGCTTGGAAACTTTACAAAACCTGGTTCTTTACGTTTCAATTTAAATTTCTTTTATTCTTTCATTTTCCACTCCTTTTTCTGACTACTTTTAATCTTAAAAGTAATGAATCATAATTATTGCGGGTTCTCAGATTCTATTTCTGCCAGTGGATAGTATTTTTATCTGATTACCATGAGTTTTTTCCTGCCCAATCTGAACCTGGAGAAAGGAAACTATGCAGTTTAGCAAACAAGGTCCCACATTTAGTAACACCATAAGGATGATCAGGGGTCCAGCTAAGTCTGATAAAAGTTTAGTTAACCAAGAGGACTGGGTAAACCATGACTCAAAACACCCTTGTTGAATCTCCCTTTCTCTCTGGTGCTCTTCAAGGCATTTTCTCAATTTACTCATGGATTCTTTAAAACTCCACTATGGTCAGCATAAAAACAGCATTCTTCTCTCAGTGAAGCACAGATGCCCTCCTCCCTCATGAAGAGGAGGTCTAATCCTTGCCTTTTCTGTAAAACAACCTCAGAGAGAGAGGTTAAGGATTCCTGCAAAACTGTGATGGAGGTCTCTAACGTTTTCAAGTCTTGATCTATTGCTGTTTCTAATCGGGCCATTTGTTGTGACCCACGGATCATAGCAGCTGTTCCCGTACCCACTCCTGCAGTAACTCCTATCCCCAGTAGGATGGCTAGAGTAAGAGACACTGGCTCCCGGTGAAATCAGGTTGTTAGTCCCCCTAGTAGACCTTCAAATTATTCTGCATCATCATAGAGCACCCTGGGGAGTATCTGCACCATTACACAATAATTTACAGAGCTATCTAATACCTGGGCTGAAATGCAAGGAGTTCTGATTGTGTGGAGTTCAGTACCATAATGGTTCCTTTTATTAGTTCCCAGGGGGAGGAGTCAGCTGTATTCTGGACTGGGAAAGTAGGCAAAGACCGAAACCAGGAAGTATGAGATGGTAGAGGGGTTCTGGTAGATCTAGGCATGGGAGGTTTAGGAGGTTTAATTCCTGGCTTGAGGGGATTGGGCCCTATTGCTGTGGGCTTTTCTTCCTTTTTAAGCTGGATGGTGAACCAGAGAGCAAAGTCATAACCAGGGCCATAAATATAAAATCGCATTCCCCTAGTATTTCCCATAGGCCATGTTGTTCTGAGGTATCCCCTTCCTTTGGAAGTGAAAGTTATTTGAGGGGGTAACATAGACTATTCTTTCCACAGCGAGTTTTTGACACCACTTGGCTAGCAGCACATTTCTTGCGATCAATCCAGGTGTCATTTGGTCCTACCTGAATCATACTGTCTGGAGAGTTTGGGTTCCACCATGCACTCCAGTTTGTTCACATCCCCAAGGTCTACAATAAAAGTCAATGGGTCCTCCACAGGTTTGGGCCTGTTTGCAACTTCGGAAATCAGCTGGGCACACATAAAAATCAAGACTGGCTAGTTTACACCTCAGTTGGGGAGATGACATCCATAATTCATGGGGTAAGGTGGTCTATGTTGCCCTGGTTTGGGTTTGAGTGGGATATGTGTGGGGTCCTCTATGTCAGGGAGATCCCAGTCAGAGAGGCCTATAACAAGCTGACAAATGTCTCGGTGGAGAGATGGCCACCTAGTCCATAAGGCGGCTGTATGTGAAATAGACCACACTACTTGCCCAGTAGGATTTATAACTTGCCATTGTTGCTGAACAGGCTGATGGGGATTAGGAATGCTGGTGGCCAGGGGAAGAATCCATAGCCCTATCCACACGACAGACACGCAACTTGAGAGGCTTACCAGTCAGTTTCAGTTTCCAGCCGGAATCTGTACAGGGCACAGGCTTGAGATGTGAGGCATGTATCCAGGAAGTGATCCCATCAAATTTCACCACTGTAGGTGTTATAAGAAACACCTGGTATGGTCCTTTCCAGCGGGGTTCCAGGGATGACACCTGATGCCGTCTCACGTAGACTAAGTCTCCCACTTGATAACAATGTGGGGTTTCTTTGTCTCCAGGCTGATAAGCAGTGGCCAACTATTTCCACAGGTATCGCTGGGTGCTGGGTTTGTTCAAGGGCTTTAAGTCTGTCAAGCAAGGGTGTGTGAAAGGAATCATTAAGTCTCGAGTTGGGGTTAGGTCCCTTACTGGAGGACGGGCACCATAGAGAATTTTATAATTGGTGAGGTTACACAAAGAGGCATAGAGGTTATTTCTTGCAGGAAACAGTGCATAAGATAGGAGCATAGTCCAATATTTTATGCCGGTCTCCAGGCTTAATTTCGTTAAGGTCTCTTTGATGGTTCTATTCATCCTTTCTACCTGTCCTGAGCTCTGGGGTCTATAAGCACAATGTAACTCCCAATTAATCCCAAGGGTCCTGGCGAATCCCTGACTTACTTGGGCTACAAATGCCGGTCCATTGTCGGACCCTATTACCTTAGGCAAGCCGGACCTTGGAAAAATGTCTTCTAGGATCTTTTTGACCACCATCTGAGCCGTTTTTTTCTTCATGGGGAAGGCTTCGACCCATCCTGAAAAAGTACCTACAAAGACTAGGAGATATTTATGTCCATAACTTGCTGGCTTAATTTGAGTAAAGTCCACTTCCCAGAATTGTCCTGGTCTGGTTCCTCGTAAGTGCTTCCTGCAGGAAGCTTGGATGGGTAAGTATTAACTAATTGACAGACTTGACAAGCTCTAGTCACCTGCTCAGCTATTTCTTTCCTCTTTGAGTCAGTCAATAATAAGTCCTTTCTTCGGTCCTTTAAGAGTGCCTACAACTTCTTTGAGTCTAAGTGGGTGAGCTAGTGTAAGTCTTTGACATAAAGGTGGGCTTTTTGAAATTGTAAACTTGGCTCTGTAGGGTCCCAGAGTTCTGTATCTGTCTCCTCAGATGATAAGTTGCCTGAAGGTTCCGGAGCTGCCAAGTCTCCTGATTTTTGTTCCCCCCCATGTGGAAAAAGTTAACAGAGTCACTTCGTTTAGGGCTGGCAATTAAGCTTCCTCATCTGCCCTTCTGTTTGCAACCACCATGGGGTCGTTTCCCTTCTGGGGCCCTGGACAGTGCCCTATAGCTAGTTCTTTAGGGCCCTGCACTGCTGAGAGAAGGTGGAGGATCTCATCTTCATTCTTTATTTCTTTCCTGGAAGAGGTTACTATTCTCTTTGCTGGTAAATAGCCCTGTGCACATGAGCAGTGGCAAATGCATAGCGGCTGTCAGTGTATATGGTTGCCCTTTTGCTTGTTGCTAGTTCCAATGCTTTCGTAAGAGCAATCAGTTCTGCTTTTTGGACTGATGTCCCTTCTGGGAGACCAGAGGACCAGATGACATTAGTTTTGCTAAGTACTGCTCGTGCAGCCCGCCGCTTACCGTCTTGGAGAAAGCTGCTGCCGTCCGTAAACCATACGACTTCAGGGCGAGGCAGTGGCTGATCCTTCAAGTCTTGTCGTATACTGGTTTTCTCTGCCAGTATATTTTGACACTCATGAGCGACGGGTCCTGATGATACTTCTGGCAGCAGTGTAGCCGGGTTGAGTGGAGCAGGGGGTCCCAGCATTATACTGTCTTTGTCAAGCAAGAGGCTCTGGTAGTGCTTAATTCTGGAGTTTGATAGCCACCTCTCTGGAGGCTGGCAGATGATGCTCTCCAGGGCATGGGGGACTATAATGGTGAGCTTCTGTCCCAACGTTCGTTCATGAGCATCTTTTATTAGAAGGGCTGCCACTGCTATAGCTCTTAAGAAAAGGGGCCACACGCTAGCCACTGGGTCCAGTTTTTTTTATAAGAATGCTACTAGCCATTTCCAAGGTCCCAATGTCTGAGTGAGCATTCCCCGTGCTATTCCTTTCTTTTCTTCTATGTAGAGATTGAAGGGTTTATCTACATCTGGTAGTGCTAAGGCTGAAGCAGAGAGCAGCACCTTTTTTTTGACATTATCAATAGCTTGTTTGTACTCAGGGGTACATTGGAAGTGGGCATCCCCTTTTATCAGAGTGTATAAAGGTGCAGCCAGAGATGCGAACACAGGAATCCATAACCTGCAAAAGCTGGCAGTCCCAAAAAACGCTCTGAGTTGTCTCTTATTAGAAGGGGGAGGTATCTGCACAACGGTTTGTTTTCTGGGCTCAGTGAGCCATCGTTTGCCACCCCTAAGAGAATAACCCAGGAAGATTACTTCTTGCTGACAAAAGTGGGCCTTTTGGCAGAAGACCTATATCCAAGCCGAGCAAGCTCGAATAATAGTGCTTGGGTCCCAGACTCAGAGTTCTCCTTGGTGTCGGCTGCCAGTAGCAGATCATCCACATATTCGAGTGGGGTGACTTCAGGGTGGGCAGTTCTGAAGTCGTTGAAGTCCCTGTGGAGGGCTTCATCAAAGAGAGTGAGGGAGATTTTGAACTCCTGTGGGAATCTAGTCCTGGTTAATTGGCCAGATGTTACAGTTTTTGGGTTTATCCACTTGAAAGCAAACAGCAACTGACTGTCCTTATGTAGGGGCAAGCAGAAGTAAGCATCTTTTAAGTCCAGCACAGTGTACCATTCCCGCTCCGGATTCAGAGTGCTAAGCAAATTATATGTGTTGGGTACTGTGGGGTGAATGTCCTGCACTCTGTTGTTGATCTCTCTTAGGTCTTGAACAGGATGGTAGTCCCCAGTTCCTAGCTTTCTAACTGGTAGCAGCGGGGTATTCCAGGCTGATTGACAGAGCCTTAAGACCCCAAGAGTCAGGTTTTCTGAATATGGGGCCTTATCCCATCCTTAGTTTCTTTGCTTACTGGATATTGTTTAACACTGATTGGAGAGGCAGAGGCTTTTAATTATACTGCTATTGGAGGTTGTTTAAGGGCTAGACCTAACCCAGCAGTTTCTGCCCATACATTAGGATAATCTTTTATCCATTTCTGTGCGAGTTTGCTTTGTTGATCAGTTCTAGGGGACACGAAGAGTGATGTTCACCTTCTACGGACATAGTCAAAGCCGTGACTATGGGAGCTTTTACTGAAGGCTTTAGAAACTCCACTTGGGGACCATCAGGGATAAAGGTTATTCTAGACCAGAGTTTGGTAAGCAGATCCCTGCTCATCAATGGGGCTGGACATTCTGGGATTACTAGAAAAGAGTGTGGACTTTTCCATTTACTAGGTTCATAATCCTCTTTTTTGTCAAAGCCTGATATCTACTGCCATTAGCCCCTTGAACTAGGGACCATTTATTTATTTATAGGGGGCCCAGTGGGGTCTTAAGGGCTGAGTATCCTGCTCCTGTATCCATTTCAAAGTTCACTGGAATCCCCTCCACTTCAAATGTTACCCTGAGATCGGGGAGGGGATCCAAGCCCCGACTTTCTTAGTCCTCTTCTAGAGTCAGCATGGCGGGCTCGTGTGGCTGCTCCTTTTTGGGCCACTCTTTGGCTCAGTGTCCTTTTTCTTTTCAGTAGGCACATTGATCTGATGCCAGGGGCAGCCTTTGGCGTGGGCCCAGGTATCCCTTTCTGTCTCCCTGCATTTAACCTTCTGAAGTGTTTTTTGCTGTGAACAAAACCTTAGCCAATGCTTTAGTCTGCTTTTTGCTCCTTTCATCCTTCTTTTGTTCCCTTTCCTTCTTTCTCCTCTGTTCCTTCTCCTCCTCAATTTCTCTCTTATAATATACTGTCTCAGGTTCTCTGACTAAATCTCTTAACATCATATCTTGTAATCCATCTAGACATTGTAACTTTCTCTTAATATCTAGAGCAGCCTGCTCGATAAAGGCCATTGCAACAGATGCCTTTTGGTCCTCTGCCTGAGGATCAAAAGAAGTATATTTCCTTTATGCTTCCATAATTCTCTCCTGAGACATACAGGGAGACTCATTAGGCCCTTGGATAATCTCTCTTACATTGGCCAAATTAGTCGGCCCTCTGGCGGTCACTTGGTGACCCGCTATACCCGCTATTAGAGCCCGGCGATAAGTGGACAGATGCTACCTACCTTCAAAGTTGTTGGGTTCCCAGTTGGGACGGTTCATTGGCCCGTAGGGACGGAGAGGGAGCATCACAGGGGATTCTGAGTTTTCTATTATCCATCACCGCCGGGTTCCTTTAGGTGGCCCAGCTTCCTCCAGGGGAGGAGGGGCTGCTTCTGCTGCAGGGAAGTCCCCTGGAGGGCTTGAGTCTGGCCCAATTGCCTCTAGCAGCTGAGAGGCTGAGTCAGCGGCGGGAGGATCATCTGGAACATGTTGGGGGTTGGGAGCGAGGGTAGAGAATGAGGAGGGGGAAGAGTATCCAGTCTTGTGACTCAGGGAGAATGGTGGGGAGAGCTAGAGTTGTGGAAGGTTTGAATGATATAATCATGAGGGAAGGGGTATATGTCTGTTGATCTGGGTGGCCACGTGGCCCCAGCTAAAAGACAATATCTCTGACTTTTCAGATTAGAGGGAAGTGGAAGGATCCTTCTGGTGGCCATCCGACTCCCAGGATGGGCCATTCTGAAGCTCAGAGAGTCTGCCACCTCTGGCGTTTTACTGAAAAAGAAAGATTCTGGGCCCTTGAGCGGACATCAGTCCAATGATCAAGGGTCAGGGACAGAGGCATAGAAGTGCTTTGTCCCATAATGGAAGTTACTCAAACAGGGACAGTGAAGACACAAACTCGACACACACAATGACAAACAGTAAACGTTTACCATGAGTCCAAGACAATGATTAGAACTGAGTAACTGGCAAAACCTGATGGGTTAGACAATAAATACAGACAGTAAACTCAACCTGAGTTCAGGACAATGAACAAAACTGAGTAGCTGGCAAAACCTTTTGGGCTGGAAAAGCGAATCCTGAAGCAAAATATAACCCAGTTGAGGAAACTACTATTCCTTGATTTCCCTAGTCCTCTGGAGTGCCCCCAGGGACGTGACCTTTGGCTCTGTGACACTTCTGTCAGCCAACATAGGAGAGACCTAATGCCCTCACCCACAGCAACTTTGCCACGCCTTAAACGGAAACCCAAAACAAGAAACAGGCGCCTTACTTACCCTAAGAGAAGTCAGTTGGCGTCTTTGGTCCGCTGCTGCCGAATATCTCACCTGGGGCCTCCAGATGAAAAGGTGGGGCGAAGGTCGGAGAAAAACACCACCAAGAGACTTTCTCATGAAACAGAAAAGGGTTTATTGGGGGTCCAGCATGCTGGGGCTCAGAGCTCACATCAGAAAAGCAAACAACAAAGAGCCCAGAGAACAATTTGAGCAGAGTTTATATACATTCTTTACAGAGGGCAGGGACTTTACATACATCATAGCCTCCTTTAGCAAATTACCATGTACCCTGGGAAAATCAAATAACAACTCCAAAACATGATTAGCACATTCATTGGCGGGAACAGGTCGGGCAGGGGGTGATTGGTCAGCCTTGTGAAGGGGTAGACATTTAAACTGATTGGTTGAAGCCCTGAGATGTATATGTGCTGAGCTGCACGGTTTCTGGGAAGGGGTTGTTAAGTAACAAGGTCGTCTGGGAAGATTTCAACTCACATCTAATGGACACATCAAAGAATTGTCTTTACTGACTCAGGAATTTCAGGTTCTCAGTGCAGCTTGTAAACTTTACAAAACCTGGTTCTTTACGTTTCAATTTCAATTTCTTTTATTCTTTCTGAACTTTACAAAGGAAGGCCAGAGACTTCATCCACAATGGCTGCTCTTTTTGCCATTTTGGTTTTGGATGCATGCATGGGATCTTTTTTAGATCCATTTTGTGCTGATATTCTAAGCCACAGCCTCACACAGGGTCAAGAGGCTGATTAAGACACATCCCTTTCCAAAGCAATTACTTCTCTGAGGTCAGTTACAGAACTTAGTCTCTGAGCAGAATCACACCAGAGTTCAAGCCCAGATGGACCCAGTCATCTCTTCCAACCGCCACACAAATGACCACAATTAAAACCAAAACACTCCCCCAAGGCCCTCATCTTTTTTCATATATACACTCATCATAACGTCTGGCTGGAGGTTTCCATGAATGGCGCAGTCCAAGAGAGTGTCCAAAATAAGCTCACTTGCCCCTCATTTGCCTAACCTCAGGGTAGCCTGGACACCCTTCCAGTGAACCAGAATTGATCACATAGGTCTGCCGTTAATACTGCTCTGGTTCTCCAATTTGATGCCTACTGACTGTCAGGTATAGATTCCTTATGTGATTTGGAGTCATGAGAAAACTGAAGCACCTCTGCAGGGCTTGGAAGAACTCATTTGACACAAAAGATCACTATTCTCACTTGATGGACATCAGGAAAATAACAGAGGAAGGTGAGAGACTTCATCCACAATGACTGATATTTTTGCCATTTTGCTTTTGGATGCACACATTGGATCTTTCTTTAGATCCATCAGGCACTGAGAATCTAAGCCATAGCTTCACAAAGGGCCAAGAGGCTGATTCAGACACATCCCTTTCCAAAGTAATTAAGCAAGAGCCACAGGTGATGCCCATTTATTTCCATTTTAAAACTGTTTTCTTCAGGCTTCACAAAGGGTGGCCTGAGGCAAAGACCTTCCTGACACTCAGGACAACAGAAAAATAGGTTAGCAAAAGGCCCAAAACATGGTTTCTCCACTGAGACTTTCCTGGTCACACTGATATCTGAGTTTTCTGAGATGCTCGCCATTCCCTTCAGCTAACCAGTACATGGCCATGTCACAGAGCTTGGAGGTGGTACATATCTTTGACACAAAAATATGAGCCTATTCTGGAGAGTGGCCAAAATTCAGGAAGAAAACAGGAAATTAAGAAGGTTGTAGGTGTTGCCTTTCTATAAGGCGAGCCACAGTCCATTCATAAATTGGGAAGAATGAATGCTGGGAAGCTTTCTACTAGACAGGACACATCTATGGATGCATGCTCTTTTCTAATGTCTACAACCACAGACACACTGGGATACACAGACCTAGAAACACTCACCTTGTCAAAGGACTTTCTAGAAACAGTTCACTCCAAACCAAACAAACAGCCTTTCCTACCTATTCTCAGAACATGAGACAAAACCACAAACTCACAACCACACTCAAAAAGTCACCTCCTTCCCCCAAGTAAGTCTGTGACTATCCGAAGTGTCCTCTGACTGGTGGGCCATACTATGTTTCCCCAAAATGGCCTGTCCTGTCTCAGATCTGTTCTCCTTGTCCAACTCTGTGAAGTTGTCAGGAGCCTGTGCTGACCACTACCTGCTGTCTCAGGAAAGGCCCATTTTCAGAGGTCTACTTGAATTTGGCCATCCTCAAATCTTTAGGTACCAAGAAAGACAGACTCTGTCCTTGTTAAATCCAAACAAGTGAGCCTACTGGGAATGGGACGGGTACTGGCTCTTTGTGCCTGGCTTCCTGGATCCCAAGTTCAGAGAGTTCCATCCCCCAAGAAGTGAGGTAGGTCAATTCCTTCAAGAACGGAATGAGGTCACTGCCTTGGCAACAACTTTGTCCTAACAGTTGCATTCAAGGGTCCTTTGAGATGGAGGCTGCCACTACTTCCTGTGACACTTTCAGAAGTTAGAATTGTATATCAACCATAGGCACCCAGGAGAAGCTCTCCACACAGGGTTGGTTGGGTCCATCTTCTTTATATCAAGAGGAGAGAGGCTGATTCAGATACATCCCTTCATTCTGACTAGGTTGTTTGCCTTGGAAGATGACTTTTGCTCTCTCAGGCCCTTCATAGCTGCCTAAATCTTCTCCAGGGATCATTTCTGCATCAACCTTTGAGGTTCTCAGCAGGTGGAAGATCCCGTACATTCCTGTATTGTAAGACCAACTCTGTCCCTGCTCTTCTGCAAAGTTAGATTGAGGAACAGTGTATGGTTAGGGTTAATAACATATTCTATTTGGGTTAGAAATTATTCTGCTGGACAAATAATGGTATTGGGTACCTGCGATATTCACAAGAATATATAGGTGAAATATAAGTATGAAACCAAAATTCTAGGTACGATTTGAAGCCAGAAGGACATTGGGCCCTTTAGTGGTATACTTAGCTTTGAATTATGTTCTGCACAGATGTCTCAGATAAATAAATATGCAATGGCATAGAACCTTGTACCTTGGATGATTGAATGTTCAAGAGAACATCCAGTCAAAAAGGAATAGTCGGTAGGAATAGGAAGATGGTCAGTAGGTTTAGAAAAAAGAGTGAGTATAGGATTTGGACAAAAGGTTCATTAGCAATAGGGTTTCAGGTAGAGAGTGAAAGTAAATATGAGCACATATAAAGAGTCAGTCACAATGATGAACTGGGGAAAAATATGTAGGAAAGCAGATATTAATAGAGACATTAGGAAATCATACAAAGTATAATGTGAGTGATAGGATTAGGCATTTTCAATATGGTTGAGGTGGAATATATAATCTTAGGAAGAAAGAAATATGTAGTCACCAATAGGATTGACATTTGAGAGCATTAGGCAACCAGGACATGGTTGTTTTTAGTAATCCATGCTCACTTTTCATTTTGCTTTGGTGAAAATTTAATAAAATAGGTATTTGTCACTTCCCGTTTTTCTTTATGCTTAACAAAACACTGTTGAAATCTTGAGAACTGTTTGCTAATTTTGTTCCCAAAATGTGCTGTCCCCAACTGCCAAACTGCAGAGTGTACTCCCTCACCCGGTTGCACAAAAACTGCCCACTTGCCCTGACCCATCAATTAATTTCCCTCCCTGCACTCTCCAAAAAATTATATAAGCTCTGTTTAAGTTGTTCTCAGGGCTCTCTGCTCTAGTCAAGTGAGCTCTGAGCCCCAGCATGCTGGAACCCCAATAAACACTTTGCTGTTGCTGAGTGAAAATGGTATACTGTTCTGTACTTAAAAGATGCTTTCTTTTGCTTGCCTCTGCATAAAGATAGTCAGTTGCTGTTTGCTTTCGAGTGGGTAGACCCAGATAACGGAACTTCTGGTCAACTAACTTGGACTAGACTCCCACAGGTGTTCAAAACCTCCCCCAGTCTCTTTGATGAAGCCCTCCACAGAGATCTCAACAACTTCAGAATTACGCACCCCAAAGTCACCCTGCTTCAATATGTGGATGTCCTGCTACTGGCAGCTAACAACAAGGAAAACTGTGAGTCTGGGACCCAAGCACTATTATCCAAGCTTGCTCAACTCGGGTATAGAGCTTCTGCCAAAAAGGCCCAAATTTGCCAGCAAGAAGTAATCTTCCTGGGTTATTCCCTTAGGGGCGGAAATGATGGCTCACTGAGCCCAGAAAACAAACCGTTGTGCAGATACCACCTCCATCTAACAGGAGACAACACAGAGAGTTTCTTGGGACTGCTGCCTTTTCAGGTTATGGATACCTGGGTTTGTGTTCTTAGCTGCTTCTTTATACCCGTTGTTAAATAAGGATGCCCAATTCCAATGGACCCTTGAGCACCAGCAAGCTTTTGATAACATTTAAGAACACTGACACTGAACTCCTCAACTTCACTGAGCCCAGCCTGCAATTTCAGAAAGCCCTACACTACGTTAAAAATGTACATCAACTTACTCACCTTGGTTCAAAGAAACTGCAGGCATTCCTGAAAGATCAGGAACAGAGATTTCGACTAACTTACTCACAGTGAAAAAAAATAACTGAACGGGTAACAAAAGCCTGTCGGTTCTGTCAATTGGTTAATGCTTACCCTTCCAAGCTTCCTGCAGGAAAGCACCTACGATGAACCAGACCAGGACAATTCTGGGAAGTAGACTTTACTGAAATTAAGCCAGCAAGGTATAGACTTAAATATCTCCTAGTCTTTGTAGATAAATTTTCAGGATGGATTGAATCCTTTCTCACAAAAAAAAAAAAAAAAAACGGGTCAAACGGTGGTCAAAAAGATCCTGAAAGATATTAAGATATTTTTTCAAGACAAGGCCTGCCTAAGGTAATAGGGTCTGATAATTGAACGGTGTTCATGGCCCGGGTAAGTGAGGGCTTAGCCAGGACCCAGGGGATTAATTGGAAGTTACATTGTGCTTCTAGACCCCAGAGCTCAGGACAGGAAAAAAAAATAAATTGAACCATTAAAGAGACCTTAACGAAATTAAGCTTAGAGACCGGCATAAAATATTAGACTATGCCCCTGCCTTATCCACTGTTTCATGCAAGAAATACTCCCTCTGTTTCTTTGTGTAAACTCACCCCCTATGAATTTCTCTATGGTGCACCTCCTCCAGTAAGGCATGTAACCCCAACTCTAAGACCTAACGATGCCTTCCACACCCCCTTGCTTGACAGAATTAAATCTCTTGAAAGAACTCAATGATACCGGTGAAAACAGCTGACAACTGCCTTGCAACCTGGAGACAAGGGGACTCCACATTGATATCAAGTAAGGGACTTCATCTACATAAGACAACATCAGGTGTCATCCCTGGAACCCTGCTTGAAAGGACCATACCAGGTGCTAATTATAACAGCTACAGCGGTAAAAGTAGACGGAAACACTTCCTGGATCCATGCCTCTCATCTCAAGCCTGCGCCCTGTCCAGACTCTGTCTGGAAACTGGGAAAGACTGGTAACCATTTCAAATTGCATATTCGCTATGTGGATAAGGCTGTAGACTCTCCCCTTGGCCACCAGTACACCTAAAGCTCATCAGCCCGTTCAGCAGCGATGGCTTATCACAAATCCTACTAGACAAGAAGTATGCTCTAACTCGTATACAGCTCCCTTAGGGACCTGGTGGCTAGCTCTCCACCCAGACATTTGTCAGCTGGCTATAAGTCTTTCCTATTAGGATATCGCTGATGAAAATCCCACTAAAATTCAATTAAATCCCTTCCATACCATAGATAATGGAAACAAACATTAGGGATTTAGGGACACGTGAGCCAGATGCAGGTTGGCTAGACTAGATTAGTATGTTTGCCCAGCAGACTATCAAAGCCACAAACAGCCATGGCTGTGTGGAGGGAAAGCCAACTTCTTCTGTAAGTGATGGGGATTTGAGCATACAGGGGCTGCCTGGTGGAACGCAAAATCCTCATCAAATTCAGTACGCAGCATTGGCCATATTACCAATTAGACAACCAAAACTGATGGCCCCCAGAGGAGTCTCTAGATCCTCAAATTCTGTGTTAACTTTTTAACTTCTGCAAGTGCTCAAGAGGATGAAAGGAAATTCCCCTATGTGGAGGCCTTTTACCTCCTTCGCTCACTTCCTGAACTATGCATCTCCAATAGATCCTCACCCTCAGGCTTCTGCTCCAGACTCTCTACTGTCAGTCCCACCTCAGCAACCTGATTTCTCTCCTCCAGTTACTAGATCAAAAACCCAAACCTCCGCCAGTTCTCAGATCATTGCTCCCTTGCTGAGGTAGCAGGTACTGAGGTACCCCTCTAAACACTCACTCCTCTCTTCTCCTGTCAGTGCCTACACCCGGTCTCCCCAGGTCCTCTTACCAGGTAACCCAAAGCTCAAACCAGCTGAGAAGAGCCCTCAGACCCCTATCCAAGATGTAATAAAAATGGCCTTTAAAGTTGCTTTGTCATCACTGAAAACAGGTTACTAAGAATTTAAAATCCCTCCCAGGCTTTCTGGGATACTCACTCCCGTCTTCCCCTCTGTTCTACCTGTTCTACTGCTCAAGATTTTGTTCCTAGGAAAATCCCAAACCCCTTTTCCATTATGCTTTTTCATCTCTCTTTTCTCATTCTCAGATCCCTGGAGCTGCTCTCATTCCTCGCCTTCCCCGTCTTTCCCCTCTATACCAGGCCCACAGAAAAATCTTAACTGAACTTCTCCAGAAGTCTTCACCATGGATGACTTTAGAACTTTCAGCAAAAGAGTCCCTATAAAAGAGTTCAGTGTAGATAAACTTGCTCTTTTTCTGTTGCCCTGTTATACTTGGCCACTGCTTGGAAAAATCAGCAGTTCTAAGCTAGACAACCCCTTAATAGTTTTTCACACAATATGTGAACAAGGCCTCTGGCCTTGAGCTGGGGCTTCACAGAGATGGCTACATTTCTAAAATAAAATATACCAACTGGGCTTCATGGTAACAGCTGAAGGAGGATAAAAGAAAAGGAAGAAAAAGCTCTCCCCCTCCCAGGTGTCCTTGAAAAGTTAACTTGCCCAGAAGAGAGGAAATAACAGAAAAAAAAATCTTTTTGTGAAGTTCTGCCGACTGTGAACTTCTGAGCCCCTTTTCTTTCATGTTGGGTACAAAATTCTGAAACTACCTAACCTTGGGGTTCAGGGCGTTAATTGATTACAACAGAAGCAATGCACTCTGAATCCGGTTGCAACCAAATAGCACTGTTTCCCTGTTTTTGGTGCTATCTTAGGTGCCTTGCCTTGTCTGTCCCTACAACAGTATAATTCTATATACTTAAACATTGTTTATGTTTTCATGAAATGGTCAACAGATGTGATTAATTGTGTAATGATGCAGATGTTTCCCAGAGTGCTCTATAATGATGCAGGTTCATTTGAAATTCAAACAGGCGGGCATACAACACGGTTCCGCTGGGAACATATATCCCTAACTTTAGCCATCCTATTAGGAATAGGAGTTGCTGCAGGGGTGGGCACAGAAACCCCTGCCCTAGTCCATGGGACACAACAAATGACCCAATTAGAAGCAGCAATAGAACAAAACTTAAAGATAGTAGAAACCTCCATCACAGCTTTGCAGGAATATTTATCCTCTCTGTCTGAAGTTGTTTTACAGAACAGTCGAGGGTTGGACCGCCCATTCATGAGAGAAGGGGGCCTTTGTGCTGCATTGAGGGAAAAATATTGTTTTTATGCCGACCATACTGGAGTTGTAAAAAAAATCTATGAGTAAATTAAAAAGACACCTTGAAGAGCGTCACTGAGAGAGGCCCAAAAAGGGTGGTTTGATTCTGATCCATACATTCCCTCTGGTTAACTATGTTTTTATCAACCATGGCCGGTCCAATAATAATCCTCATATTACTGCAAAGTATAAAACCCTGTTTGCTCAAACGTGTAATTTTTTTCTCCAAGCTCAAATTGGACAAGTTAAACTTATGGTAATAACCCACTTGCAGACATAGAATGTGACACCAGCCTTGATCACTTTTATAACTATAAGTAGCCAGAAGAAGAAGTGGGGAATGAAAGGTTAACAAAATAGGTACTTGTAACTTCCTATTTTTCTGTATGCTTAACAAAACACTGTTGAAATATTGAGAACTGTTTGCTAATTTTGTTCCCAGAATGTGCTGTCCCCAACTGCCAAATTGCAGAATGTATTCCCTCACCCGTTTACATGCAAACCGCCCACTCACCGTGACCCATCAATAAACTTCCGTCCCTGCCCTTTCCAAGGAAAGAATATAAGCTCTGCTTAAGCTGTTCTCAGGGCTCTCTGCTCTATTTCTGTGAGCTCTGAGCCCCAGCATGCTTGACCTCCAATAAACCTTTTGCTGTTGCATGAGACAGTCTCTTCGTGGTCTCTACCTCTGATGCTCGCACGAACATTACTTGAATGATTGAATGTATAAGAGAAAATCCAGTCAAAAAGGGATAGCCAGTAGGATTAAGAAGATAGTCGGTAGGTTTGGGAAGAAGACTGAGTATAGGATTTGGAACAAAAGTTCTTTAGCAATAGGGGTTCTGTTAGAGAGTGAATATAAATGTCAGCACATGAGAACAGTCACAATAATGAACTGAGGAAAATATGTAGGAAAGCAGATATCAATAAAGACATTACTAAATCAGGCAAAGTATAAAGTGAGTGATACAATTAGACATTTTCAACAGGGTGAGTTTGAATATATAATCTTAGGAAGAAACAAATATGTAGTCACCAATAGGATTGACAATTGAGAGCATAAGGCAACCTTGACATGGATGATTTTTGTAAACCATACTCACTTTCTATTTAGGCTTTGGTACAATCTAAGTGTGACCTTTGCATTTGTGTCCAGAACTTTACTGTGATAAAATATATATGTAGATCTGGTGACACAAGTATTTCTTCCACCATTTCTGGGAGCAATATTTTGAAGGCATATAAATGGGTATTGGGTGTACAAAGAGGTGTACACTTTGTCCATGAATATAGAGATAATGCATGAATAGACCATACAGTGAATAAATAATATAACTGTTTCCACTTTAAATTATGGATTGAATTGATATTTGAAAATATATAAGAAATCTTATATTGATTTACAATCATTCATTCTAACCAGTTATACATCTAATATTAATATTATGGTTATGGTTTATCATGAATATATGTTAGTTTTGCTTCAAAAGCGATTATGGAAATCCAAAATAATGTGTTTGGATAGAGTCAGTCACAATGCTGGCAATATGTGAACAAGGCCTCTGGCCTCAAATTGAGGCTTCACAGAGATGGCTACATTTCTAAGATAAAGAAGTTACCAACTGGACTCCATGGTAACAGCTCGCAGGGAGAAAAAAGAAAGAGAAGAAAAAAGCTCTCCCTCTCCCAGGTGTCCTTAAAATGTTAACTTGCCCAGAACAGAGAAAAAAAAAAACAGAAACAAAAACTGCTTTCTCTGAACTTCTGCAGACTGTGAACTTCTGAGCCGCTCCCTTACATGTTGGGTACAAAATTCTGAAACAACCTAAACTTGGGGTTCAGGGAAGTAACTGATTACAACAGAAGCAATGCCCTTTAAATCTGGTTGCAACCAAATAGGACTGTTTCCCTGTATTCGGTGCTATCTTAGGTGCCTTTCCTTGCCTTGTCCATCCCTTTTCTCATTTAAAGACCAGTCAAGAAACATGGAGAAATACATGTGTTCTGAAGCAGAAAGTGATTGATAGTGAAACAAATGCCTATAAATTTCCTAACTTGTGGATGAAGTTTATATCCTATGATGTGCATTAATTGAAGAAATACTAATCTACCAGTGTTGAATAAAAATGAACGTCAAAATACACATCATGTCCGATTGGAATCTACTTGCATTAATATTAAACTGGGTCAGTTACTGTAGAAATATTAGGATTCTTATGCACCATTCACTGAAGTTAGTTTCAGTACTAGGAAAAAAATATGTATTTCAGGTGAATGAATATTTCTAAGAATAATCTTGTGAAAAGTTGATTATAAATCCACATACATGAATATGAATTAATTTGATGAGTGTAAAATAAGACACATATTTCATTTGTTGAAAAATCTGGAGAGTGTATATATATATATATATATATATATATATATACATACACACACACACACATTAAAAACAGCAATATATATGCCAATTGAAAATTATAATGAAATATATATCATCGACAGATAGAAAAATATTTATTTTACTGAACATGGATTTATGAATAATATTGTTCAAGTAGGAAGATCACCCATAATTTAAATTTTCGGTTCCAACATCGTTTAAGAGGAGTGATCCCTTACAATTTGTATCTGCCAAGTCAGCCACCTCACAAGAATGTACGTGTGGTACCAGGTAGGATTCTATCTGTGCATATAAAAATACAGGTGGTGAATAGGCTACAGAGAAAGGGAGAAAGGAATTCATAGGTGGTTAACTTTAAAAAAAACATGGAGAACTATTTCAACAAAAATTTGACTAGATTTATAAATCCTACCCTATATAATGCAAAAGGTAAGTCCAACTATACACCATGCCTCCTCTGAAATGGTTGTATTTTCATTCTGTTTGGGTTATTTTTCTCCATCATATTAGTATTAGTAGTCAGAATATAGTAGGGTAGGGGTTAGTGTCAGGGATTCAGTATTTCGAATGGAAAATTGGAAAATGAATACAATGTGTATGTAAACATGTGCTACACAAAAATGTTTCCACTCTTATCCAGAACAATGCCTTGACAGTACCTTCGCTCCAACTAAAACATCATTAGAGGAGAAGAGTTAGAAAATCAGTGAAAACACATCTTGAATGGAATATGCTCAGGATTTTGAAACCTTGGAGGTGGTAGAGGAGTTTGCAAAAGTAAGGTACAGGGTGAACACTCCACAAACATGGAGTTCTGTTGGACTAAAGACTTCTTGAGAAAGTGCCTCTGAATTTGGGCACTTGAAATATATCTTGTTGTCACAAGCTTTAGCTTCCTTTGTAGTGAGACCATCAAACCTGGGTCTGCATCTATGTGACCTGGAGGACACGGTTTCTTATTTTCTAATGAAAATGAGGCAGCAGTGCTGAATTCTCACTTTGTAGGTAACCTGTGGACACTGGGGGCTAAGTGTCTCCCAGTGTGGGCTGTGAAGCCATTTGGTCATCCTCCAATTTTCGTGTTGTTTGTTGCTGCTGCATTGGGGATTTGGTATTTGCTTCACGAAATACAAGGAGTTCAACTGTGTCACAGTGCTGGAGGGAGTTCTGTGACGAGTGGTGGGTCAGGGTCTGCAGGAGAATGCACCAACCAGGCTTCTATCCCACATAGCTTGCCCCCTTGACCATAGCAACCTGATTCTGAACATTGCCCTGAAAACTCTCCATATAACAAGATACCTTTACACAGAAGTATCTACTGGCTGCACCATGTCAGTAACAAGCCATTTGGAAGCCAAATGCAGATCCACATTGCCCCACCACATGTTTTATCACACACCTGCCAAGCACTGTTCTAGGCCCACTATTCAGCAGGCTCCCACGTACTGGCATCTCTATTCAACACAATTTTCATGAAACCTAGTGAATACAGGCACTGTCTGGTGTACTCAAGATCAGCATCAGGACATCCAAAGGTTCTCCAGTGCCACCTGGTCTTGGGAATTTCAAAAATTTCATGGTATCTGTTTAGCCATTTTTCAAGGATGATGTTGGAGGCACTGTGGGTTTCAATATATTCAGGACCTGTTAAATGGTGAGGAAGCTCATTTCAATGAAAGCTCTGGGGAACTCTCAAGGGCAAGGCTTCCCAAAGAGTGGCCAAAAGGTCGCATGAACCCAGGCCTATTGAGTTCTACAATGTGAGGTCCATGTGTTTTTTGACTCTCAACTATGGCTGCCAAGTCTTTCAGAATAAAATAATGTGATTTCCTCACTGAGATTCCCAGTGATCTGTGGAAAGTCAATCTGGGCCTAGATCTCAGTTTCCAATTGTCACTCTCATGTGTGGTCTCCTAAAATCCCAAAACAATTGATGGCAATACTTCTCTGAGGTCAGTTCCAGAACTCAGTCTCTAAGGGGAATCACACCAGAGTTCAAGCCCAGGTGGACCCAATCATCTCTTGCAACTGCCACACAAATGACCACAATTAAAACCAAAACACTCCCACACGGCCCTCATCTTCTTCATAACCTTTGGCTGGAGTTTTCCATTAGGGGCGCAGTCAAAGACAGTGTCCAAAATAAGCTCCCTTGTCCCTCATTTGCCTAAAATCTCAGTGGCCTGGACACCCTTCATGTGAACCAGGAGTAATCAAATAGGTCTGCCATTAATACTTTTCCACTTCTAAAATTTGAGGCTTTCTGACTGTGGGGTTTAGATTCTTTATGTGATTTGGAGTCATGAGAAAATCCAAGCACACATGGGCAAGCTTTGCAGGGATTTGGAGAATTCTTTTGACCCAAAGGATCCCTATTCTCACTTGATTGAAGTGAGAAACCTTACAGAGGAAAGCTAGAGACTTCATCCACAATGACTGCAATTTTTGCCCTTTGATTTTGGATGCACACATGGGATCTTTTTTAGATTCATCAGGTGCTGATAATCTAAGCCACAGCCTCACACAGGGCCAGGAGGCTGATTCCGACACATCCCTTTCCAAAGCAATTAAGCAAAGAGCCACAGTTGATGCCCATTCATTTCCATTTGAAAACTGTTTCTTAGGGCTTCACAAAGGGGTGGCTGAGGGCAAAGACCTTCCTGACATTCAGGGCAAAAGAAAAATAGGTAAGCAAAAGGCCCAAAGCAGGGTTTCTCCACTGTGACTTTTCTGGTCTAACTGATATCTGAGTTTTCTGAGGTGCTCGCCAGTCCCTTCAGCTATCCAGTACATGGCCATATCACAGAGCTTGGAGGTGGTACATATCTTTTACTCAAAACCATGAGCCTATTCTGGAGTGTGGCCAGAATTCAGGAAGAAATTAGGAAATTAGGAAGATAGCAGGTGTTGCCCATCCATAAGGCAATCTTCTGCCTAATCATAAATTGGGCAGGATGAATACTGGGAAGCTTTCTACTAGACAGGACACATCCATTGATGCATTCTATTTTCTAATGTCTACAACCACGGACACAGTGGGACACACAGACATAGAAACACTCGCCTTGTCACATGACTTACTAGAAACAGTCCATACCAAACCAAACAAACCGCCTTTCCTATCTATTCTCAGAACATGAGACAAAACCAAAAACTCACACCCACAACCACAAAGGCACCTCCTTCCCCCAAGTATGTCTGTGACTATCCAGAGGGTGGTCTGACTCGTGGGCCATAATATATTCCCCCAACATGGCCTGTCCTGTCTCAGATCTGGTCTCCTTAGCCAACTCTGTGAAGTTGTCAGGAGTCCGCGATGAGCCACTACCTGCTTTCTCTGGAAAGGCCAGTTTTCAGAGCTTTCCTGGCATTTGGTCATCCTCACAACAGTAGGACCAAAAAATAATGTCTCTGTCCTTGTTCAATCAAAACAAGCGAGCCCAATGAGACTGGGACTGGGACTGACTCTGGGTTCCTGGCTTCCTGGATCAAAAGTTCACAGTGTTCCATCACCAAAAGTGTGAGGTGTGGTCATTTCTTTAAGGAACTGAATGAGGTCACTGCCTTGGCAAACACTTTGTCCTCACAGTTGCTTTCAATTGACCAATGAAACGGAGGCTGCCCCTACTTCCTTTGAAATTTTCACAAGTTAGAATGGTAGATCAACCATAGGCTCCTGGAACAGCTCTCCACACAGGCCTGGTTTGGTCCATCTTCTCTACATCAAGAAGAGAGAGGCTGATTCAGACATATCCTTTCATCCTGACCAGAATGTTTGCCATGGAAGATGACTTTTGCTCTCTCAGGTCTTTCATAGCTGCCTACATCTTCTCCAGGGATCATTTCTACATGGACCTTTGAGGTTCTCAGCAGGTGGAAGATCACCTACATTTCTGTATTGTAAGTCAAACTCTGTCCCTGTTCTTCTGTAAAATTAGATTGAGGGAACGGTGCATTCTTAGGGTTAATAACATGTTCCATTTGGGTTAGGAATCATTCTGTGAGATGAATAATGGTATTGGAACATGCAATATTTATAAGAATATATTGGTGAAATATAAGTATGAAAACAGAAATCTAGGTAAGACTTGAAGCCCAGAAGGGCATTTTGCCCTTGATTGGGATACTTAGCTTTGAATTACATTCTGAACAGTTGTCTCACATAATTCAATATCGAATGGCAAAAGACCTTGTACCTTGGATGATTGAATGTAGAAGAGAACATCCACTCAAACTGGGATAGTCAGTAGGTTTAGGAAGAAGAGTGAGTATAGGTTTTGGAACAAATTTCATTAGTAATAGGTTTTTGGTTAGAGAGTGAACGTAAATGTCAGCACATGAGAAGAGTCAGTCACATGATGAACAGGGGAAAATATGTAGGAAAACAGATATCAATAGACACATTAGGAAATAAGGCAAAGTATAATGTGAGTGATAGGATTAGACATTTCCAACAGGGTTGAGTTTGAATATATAATCTTAGGAAGAAACAAATATGTAGTCACCAATAGGATTGATATTGAGCATTAGACAAACTGGACATGGATGTTTATAGTAATACATGTTCAATTTCCATTTAGGCTATGGTACAAACATAAGTGTGAGCCTTGCGTTTTCTGTCCAGAATATCACTGTGATAAAATATATATGTAGATCAGGTTACATGAGTAATTCTTCCACCATTTTTTGAAGCAATATTTTGAAGATGTATAAATTAGTATTGGGGGTACAAAGAGATGTACCCTGTGTATATGAATCTAGAGAAAATGCATGAGTAGACCACACTGTGAATTAATAATATAACTAGTTCTACATAAAATAATGGATTGAATTGATATCTTAAAATATATAAGAAATCTTATATTGAAATACTATCATTCATTCCAACTAGTTATACATCTAATGGTAATATTATGGTTATGGTTTATCATGAAGGGTGTGATTTTTGCTTCAAAAGTGATTATGTAATTCAAAAATCATGTGTTTAGAAAGTAGTCTCATGAAACGACCAGTCAAGAAACATGGAGGAATACATTTGTTCTGAAGCAGGAAGTGATTGAAAGTGAAACAAATGCCTATAAATATGCTAACTTGTGGATGAAATATATATCATATGATGTGCATAAACTAAAGAAATAGCAACGTACAAGTCTTGAATAAAAATGAACGTCAAAATACATGTCATGCCCCATAGGAATCTACTTGCATTGATGTAAAACTGAGTCTGTTACTGTAGAAATATTAGGATTTGTATGCATCGTTCACTGAAGTTAGTTGTCTG